>NW_018408499.1:143300-153993 GCF_002113885.1 Mizuhopecten yessoensis
AGAGGCCAAGAGGACGATATGTCATAACTTCACACATACAGAGGCCAAGAGGACGGTATGTCATAACTTCACGCATATAGAGGCCAAGAGGACGATATGTCATAACTTCACACATACAGAGGCCAAGAGGACGGTATGTCATAACTTCACACATACAGATGCTAAGAGGACGATATCTCATAACTTCACACATACACAGATATGTCACTTAGTGCTATAGATATTTAAGTAGCTTAACGTGTTATCGGCAGTGCTATGTATATCATGACAAGTATGTTCTGTGCGTTTTCTCAGAAAGTATACATTGGATTCCAATGAAACTTCACATGAGTATTGATGCATATACCTAGATGTCTAGCTTTTTTTTTTTAGCTGAGCATCCAAGATTGCCGCTGCAGCCTCTGATATATTAACACATTTAAAGGTGTACGTCAATGTGATGCCATGTGCCCCTCTCTTTTTCTGATATTGCTTAAGCTTGATATTAAAGTATATAATGGCACTATCAACTCTACCCTGACACCTCTTTTGCATCTTTGCGACTATGGGGATAGTTTGAGGGAATTCTGTAATGGTCCCCCATTACAATTAGTACTTGTTTCTAATTATGATTTGAACGATCTTTTCCTAACTCGCGACTCAGTTGATATTGCCCGTAAACGTTTTACGGAGTTTTTTCTGAATTTTGCAAATGTATGTATTCCATCTAAAGTAGTCACTTTAAGACCAAATGACAAACCTTGGATGACCTCCGAATTCAGAAAAAAATGAGAACTAGAGATTGGTTGTCACGATGTCAACCAAGCTTCTTTCAGATTTTTTTAATTTAAGTCTCAACGCAATCAGGTTAACAACATTAGAAAAAGTTCCCGTTTTATATTTTATAAAAATGTTCAAGGTATATTTGAAGAGTAATCGTCCTCTGATCCAAAATCTTCTTGGATAGTTATTGAACTGCTAATGAAATCAACTGGTACTTCACAATATATACCCACTCTTGTAGATCCTCATAATAACAGTGTTGTTACTTATGACGAAGACAAATTTTAATCATTAAAAGACCATTTTTTAAATATTACACGAGTGGATGATAGTAACACTGTAACATATTATTGAGCCAAAAACTATCAAACTGTTTAGTTCTATTAGAGTAAACAATAATGAAATTTAAGACGTTCTACAGATATTGAAGCTCGGAAGGGCCTCGGAAATACCTCACAGTCTGTTTATATTCCACTTAAAATTATTTTAAATATGTCTTTATTGACAGGTATTTTTCCAGCCACTTGGAAAAAAGACAAAGTCATGCCACTGTTTAAAAAGGTGATAGACATTCTCCTTCTACCTGTTGGCCGTTTTCTCTTTTATCTACTATTGAAAAGATAGTAAGCGAGTAATCTTAAAACACCTACATAATTATTTCGGAGACTCATTGTTTTATAAGCACCACTCTGGTTTTATGCGTGCTCATTCTACTGTATATCAGCTCATTGAAATTTATCACAACATTTGTATTGCTTTTGAGGGGAAAACACGCATAGATGGTATTCTGTTATATTCTCATGGCTTTTGATCGGGTTTGGCATAAAGGTTTCATGGTAAAGGTAAAATCTTACGGAATTCTTAATGTGTTAGAAAATTATGTTTTTGTAGGCAACAGAAAATTTACTTAAATAATTCTTATTTTCAATAAGGTTTTAACGAAGCAGAGCTTCCTCAAATTTCCATTTTTGGACCGCTTTTGTTTTTAATATACATTAATGATATTGCCGATGTCTTTGAATCAGTTGCTAGTCTTTTTGCAGATGATACCTCTTTATTACAGTCTACTTTTTTCTTGTCTTGAAATCCAAACAGTATTAAAAACGAATCTTGAGTCTTTAAAGTTATGGTCAAAAACTTGGTTTGTACTGTAACATTTAACCCAGACGAAACCGAGAAAATATTTATTTCTAATTTTATTGACATAGATGAAGATTTAGAATTAAAAAATTTAATGGAAAATAGTAAAAAATTTACAGATCATCATAAGCACCTGGGATTAGTTTGTAATTCAAACGCAAAGTGTGTGTGTGTGGGGGGGGGGATCATATTAATGCCATTTGTAGTTCTGTTATGAAGAAAATTAACGTCTTACAAAGATTGAAATATTTGCGAATTAGAAATAGTCTTTTAAAAATTTATAAATCATTCATTTTGCCTGTTTTAGAATATGCTTGTGAATTACGGCATGGTTGTTCTAAAATTGAATTAGAAAAGTTAGAGAAAGCCAGATGAGAAGTCGCTCGTAATATATCCGGCCTTCCATCAAAGATCTACATTTTGAAACAAGTTTAGAAAGTCTTCCAAATCGTCAAAAACGTAGAAATCCTCAACTTTTCATATAAAATGCACAACAAGTTAACTCCGTATTATAAAAACGATTCCCTGCCACCCACTATTGCGGAAAATAACAGGTACACTTTTAGAAATAACAGTGACTATAGAGTTCCTCTATTTGGGTTTTCTCTTACAAATCTCTCCTTTATACCGTCCATTCTTCGTAGCTGGGACTCGTTAGATCTACTAGTACGATCGTTGCCTTCTATACATTTATTTAAAATATGTCTTACTTTAAATGTACAACCATCCCCTCCTATCTACTTCAGTTTTGTAGAACGTAAATTGAATAGTATACATACTAAACTGAGGTACAAGTGTAGTTCCCTTAAGTATGACCATTACAGAGTTAATCTTGTCGAAAGTCCAGTTCGTATCTGTGGACATCCATGGGGGAATGACTTTCACTTTTTCTTTTGAGTGTCAACGTTTTTGCAATGCAAGGCGTATTTTGTTTCAAAATTTGAATGCCTTAAGAATAGACTTAAACTTAGAGCTTTTTTTGTTTGGTAGCTCAGATATTTCGGTGGACTTTTTACTTTTACGATTTTAGACATGTGCATCACTTCATTAAATACACCAATAGATTTTGAACGGTGTTTTTTTATATCGTGTATTCGTACCTGTGTGAATATTATATATTTCTACTTCATGTTTATGCCTATTATCATTGTTGTCATGTAATTGTAAATGTATGACGGGAGAAGGCTGTGATATGTTGTAATAACTTGTGCCCAATCCCTCGTTCAATTGTATTGGCAATAGAATATGTTTAAAGTTATCGAACATTACCGGATATCATTGGACGTAACTGGTAGTTATCACAAATAACCAGTACTTGTCAGACATAGCCGGTAGTTAGGAATAGTTTTGAGATGAATATTATAAACGATTTCTGTTAAAAAGAAATTATGCAACAGAACGTTTTCAAACTAAATTATGTAACTGTTCACCTACCATGATTATTATCTGCAGGTTAGTGACCTGTAGTAAGGAGAGTATTACTATAAGTATTAATCAAAATTCATCATCTTAATTGCATTTTTAATCCATGCTTTGCAATGCACAAATTGCAAAAGAGGCGAGTAGCTTGCCAAATATATTTTTTACTCTTTCAAAGAACAATATATACGGAAAATGTTAAAAAAAAATATGAAATAAACAAATAACAATGCGCGATGGAGTCAAAATTCAAGGTATAATTTAATGACGAGAAAAGATATCTTAATCTTCAGTCCGAATCGGCTCTGACCTTTGACCCCTATGCTTGAGGCCGCACTGCCGACTGAGTAGGGCGTGATAAGACCCTAAAACAGTGAACTGTGTATCAACTTGTTAGCTTGTTATACACGTGTTTATTTACATGGAGGCTTCTTTTAGTAGTTGATTATAAATTTTAGGACATTGTCAGTTTTTTTCATATATGAATTTCACGAAGTCTTACATGGAAATTATATTAAATATTAAATGTATATTTTGAATTGATTTATTTAATTGGTTTTGTTAAGTTAACAAAGCTAACTAGGCAATACTTACACCAATACAGGGGCAGTCTAACACACTTGGTCACCCGATCAGCCACGTCTGTTTTCGTCACAAAAGACCAAAATGCAGTGGATGACAATGCTTAGGACCATCATCACGATTGGAGTGTTATCTGTGATAGCAAATCATGCTGTCCGATATTAGTATGTATATGTATTACCGATATTTATAAACATGCTGTCCGGTATTAGTATGTACATGTATTACCGATATTTATAAACATGCTGTCCGGTATTAGTATGTACATGTATTACCGATATTTATAAACATGCTGTCCGGTATTAGTATGTACATGTATTACCGATATTTATAAACATGCTGTCCGGTATTAGTATATACATGTATTACCGATATTTATAAACATGCTGTCCGATATTAGTATGTATATGCAATACTGATATTTATCAACACGTTATATGATATAAGTATAAGTTTGTATCTAATGCATTTTCCATAATAATGTCAAAACAATCAATTTATTGAAAAATCCCACATAAACGTATATCTTCAGTGAAGTTCACTGCAGTTAATATATAAAAAATGTTCTCTTCAAAATCGAATACACATGTATATTTACATTTGCATGGCATTGTCACTATATAGCCTCTTTGAGAGCTGTGTCGTTGATGGGACTTTAATTACCATGCATCACAGACACAATTCTTAGCGTATTAATACAACACTGACCGGAACTACAATATCCAATATAAATAAACATGACGGCTGCTGAAATATCGTTGGGCATTGTGAGATTTGACAATGCCATTGTAAATTTATGTGCAAAATAAAAAATAAAATAAAAAACACTTTTATTACAACGAATACAAGACCAATGTCTGCAATATCGTACAAAATGCACATCCGTTGAAATCACCAATGCCGGCAATGGAAACAACTTTAACGCTCATGCAATTTATCCGAAATATCGTCTGTTACACTGCACTGATCAACAGGGGTTCGTTACAAATGTCTGAAATACACATATTATATAGACCTACTGACACATATGTTACAGACCTACTGATATGAGTCACAGCACACATAAACATTTCAGACATTTGTAACGAACCTGTGCTCCGTCGCAAGATCACTCACTTCAAACGCTATCTTTCACGCGTCTCGCATCCACCATTCCTCAGTTTCTGACGACATGTCAAATAACGAGGATGTTGTAATTCTACCGACTGTTGCCAGGTTCCCATACAATCAACAAATACATTCACGCCTGGATTCTTCACAAAATGAGCAAAGAGAAAAGTTCGAATTAACTTCCAAAAATAACTCCCTCGTGGAGGGCAAGGTCGGATTTACGGTGTTCACTGTATTTGTCCATGCGCGAAATTTGTTCCGGGGAAAAATCGAAACAATTTCAAATATTACTTTCAGCTCAGAGTTCTATTGATAAACTTAAATCACCCTATAGACATATCATACGCAATTTTATTGATACTGAATTGTGGATTAAAATTGAAGTGTTTGTTAAAATTTCAAAGTACTACTTTGTTTGCCAATCAGCACGCGACAATGCGCTGTTCAAACTATTGAACGAAATTGTGTGGACTGTCGATAAGGCGGGCATTTTTAATTTTAAATATAAATTATAAGTTAAAAAAGAACATAAGAGGCATAGAAAACGTAAATATAAGTATTGAACTGTTTTTGTATGGTATTTATGATCTATTTAAATGACATAGCTTTGCAAGCAAACAAATCATAATGCGCGCTAAATAAAGTATGATATCAACCAATCAGAACAGTACTGTCTATTCACTGAATCTTAGCAAATATTTGCAAAAAGTAAGTATATTAATACAATTAAACAGTGAGTTGTATTGTTGCCTTGACGTTATAAGAATTTGGCACCAACGTGTATGTCTTTTTATTTCCTGCACTTGTAGACATCAATATTTTCGTGGTATTTTTACCTTATTCTATAAAACCTTAAACATATGATTCCATATAACAGACACTCTATTTTCAGTATAGTTATCTGACAAACGTACGGTTTACAATCAAGATCGTACTTCATTGAACGAAATCTTGTTCTTGTGTTATGACGTTGTGATATTTTTTGTCATTGTGTTATGACGTTGTGATATATTTTGTCTGGTGTTATGACGTTGATATATTTTGTCTGGTGTAATAACGCTGTGATTTATTTTGTCATTTTGTAATGACGTTGTGATATATTTTGTCATTATGTTATGACGGTGTGAAATATTTTGTCTGGTGTTAGCACGGTGTGAAATATTTTGTCTGGTGTTAGCACGGTGTGAAATATTTTGTCTGGTGTTAGGACAGTGTGAAATATTTTGTCTGGTGTTAGGACGATGTGAAATATTTTGTCTGGTGTTAGGACGGTGTGAAATATTTTGTCTGGTGTTAGGATGGTGTTAAATATTTTGTCTTGTGTAATGACGTTGTGATTTATTGTGACAGAGAAATATCCAACCCGAGAGCCTCGAGGGTTAGACAACCAAAAATATCTCCCCGAGGGTTGGAGATTTCTCTGTTACACCCTCATGGAAGGGGATGATTCTTTTTCTCCCATCCTATTATTTTAGTCACAACTCCACCGACAGTAGTCTGCAATGTTTGTAAAGAAAACACATTTGGGGTATGCATATCGTCATTCACGTTTGATGACGTCACAATTACCGGTGACACGATTTATGACCTCACAATTGAACACGTGCTCATCGGCACGAGGCTATCATCTCCTAGGGAGTGACAATCTGATCATTTCCGGTTTAAACGGGAGACACGCCTGTGAAGGTTGGAAGAAATATCGTTGTGATATATTTTGTCCTGTGTTAAGGATGTACTCTTCTGAGGTTTCAATCACGTTCAAGACTCGTTTTGATCTGGTGTAATGGGTTTTTGTAATATTTAACAAATTATGATCAAGTGTATTAGCAAACACGCGTCTGAAAAATACCTAGGTTATACACAAGTGTCCTACCCTTTGTTATACACAAGTGTCCGGCCCTAGGTTATACACAAGTGTCCTACCCCTAGGTTATACACAAGTGTATACACAAGTGTCCTACCCCAAGGTTATACACAAGTGTTTGTCCCTAGGTTATACACAACTGCCCTACCCCTAGGTTCTACACAAGTGTCCTACCTCTAGGTTATACACAGGTGTCCTATTCTAGGTTATACACAAGTTATACACAAGTGTCCTGTTTATACACAAGTGTCCTGTTTATACACAAGTGTCCTCTAGGATATACACAAGTGTCCTACGCTAGGACATACACAAGTGTCCTGCCCTATGTTATACACAGGTGTCCTACCCCTAGGTGTTATGACGTTGTGATATTTTTTGTCTGGTGTTATGACGTTGATATATTGGTATTAGTATGTACATGTATTACCGATATTTATATACATACTAATACCGGACAGCATGTCTAGGGGTAGGACACTTCTGTATAACCTAGGGCAGGACTCTTGTGTATAACCTAGGTATTTTTCACACGCGTGTTTGCTAATACACTTGATCTTAATTTGTTAAATATTACAAAAACCCATACACTAGTGTATAACCTAGGATAGTACACTTGTGTAGAACCTAGGGGTAGGGCAGTTGTGTATAACCTAGGGACGGACACTTGTGTATAACTAACCTAGGGGTAGGACTCTTGTGTATAACCTAAGGTAGGACACTTGTGGATAACCTAGGGCCAAACACTTGTGTATAATCTAGGGGCAGGACACTTGTGTGTGACATAAGGCAGGACACTTTTGCATAACCTAAGGCATGACACGTGTGTATAACCTAGGGCCGGACCCTTGTGTATAACAAAGGGTTATACACAAGTGTCCCGCCCTAGGTTATACACACGTGTCCTACCCATAGGTTATACATAAGTGTCATGCCTTAGGTTATGCAAAAGTGTCCTGCCTTAGGTCATACACAAGTGTCATGCTTTAGGTTATACAAAAGTGTCCTGCCTTAGGTCATACACAAGTGTCCTTCCCTAGGTTATACAAAAGTGTCCTCCCCTAGGTGATACACAAGTGTCCTACGCTAGGACATACACAAGTGTCCTGACCTAGGTTATACCCAAGTGTCCTACCCCTAGGTTAGTTATACACAAGTGTACTACCCCTAGGTTATACACAACTGCCCTACCCCTAGGTTATATACAAGTGTCATGCCTTATGTCATACACTACACAAGTGTCCTGCCTTAGGTCATACACAAGTGTCATGCCCTAGGTTATACAAAAGTGTCCTCCCCTAGGTGATACACAAGTGTCCTACCCATAGGTTATACACAAGTGTATACACAAGTGTCCTATCCTAGATTATACACAAGTGTCCTCTCGGTTATACACAGGTGTCCTGCCCTTGGTTATACACAAGCGTCCTGCCCCTAGGTTATACACAGGTGTCCTATTCTAGGTTATACACAAGTGCCCTACTCCTAGGTTATACACAAGTGCCCTCCCCCTAGGTTATACCCAAGTGTCCTACCCCTAGGGTATACACAAGTGTCATGCTTTAGGTTATACAAAAGTGTCCTCCCCTAGGTGATACACAAGTGTCCTACGCTAGGACATACACAAGTGTCCTGCACTAGGTTATACACAAGTGCCCTACCCTAGGTTATACGCAAGTGTCCTGCCCCTAGATTATACACAAGTGTCCTCTAGGCTATACACAAGGGTCCTACCCCTAGGTTAGTTATACACAAGTGTACTACCCCTAGGTTATACACTTTTGTATAACCTAAAGCATGACACTTGTGTATGACCTAAGGCAGGACACTTTTGCATAACCTAAGGCATGACACGTGTGTATAACCTAGGGCGGGACACTTGTGTATAACTTGTGTATAACCTAGAGGACCCTTGTGTATAACAAAGGGTAGAGGTTATACACAAGTGTATACACAAGTGTCCTATCCTAGATTATACACAAGTGTTTGGCCCTAGGTTATACACAACTGCCCTACCCCTAGGTTATAAATAAGTGTCCTGCCCTAGGGTATACACAAGTGTCCTATCCCTATGTTATACACAAGTGTCCTGTTTATACACAAGTGTCCTCCCCTAGGTTATACACAACTATGTTATACACAGGTGTCCTATTCTAGGTTATACACAAGTTATACACAAGTGTCCTATCCTAGATTATACACAAGTGTCCTCTAGGATATACACAAGTGTCCTGTTTATACACAAGTGTCCTGTTTATACACAAGTGTCCTCTAGGATATACACAAGTGTCCTGGCCTAGGTTATACACAAAGTGTAATGCCTTAGGTTATACAAAATTGTCCTGCCTTATGTCATACACTACACAAGTGTCCTGCCTTATGTCATACACTACACAAGTGTCCTGCCTTATGTTATACATAAGTGTCCTACCCTAGGGCATACACAAGTGTCCTACCCCTAGGGTATACACAAGTGTCCTATCCTAGATTATACACAAGTGTTTGTCCCTAGGTTATACACAACTGCCCTACCCCTAGGTTATAAACAAGTGCCCTACCCCTAGGTTCTACACAAGTGTCCTACCATAGGTAATACACAAGTGTCCTGCGCTAGGTTATTCACAAGTGTCATGCCTTATGTCATACACTACACAAGTGTCCTGCCCATTTATTTTGTCCTGTGTTAAGGATGTACTCTTCTGATGTTTCAATCACGTTCAAGACTCGTTTTGATCTGGTGTAATGGGTTTTTGTAAGATTTAACAAATTATGATCAAGTGTATTAGCCAACACGCGTCTGAAAAATACCTAGGTTATTCACAAGTGCCCTACCCTAGGTTATACGCAAGTGTCCTGCCCCTAGATTATACACAAGTGTCCTCTCGGTTATACACAGGTGTCCTGACCTAGGTTATACCCAAGTGTCCTGCCCCTAGATTATACACAAGTGTTTGGCCCTAGCTTATACACAAGTGTCCTCTAGGATATACACAAGTGTCCTGCACTAGGTTATACACAAGTGCCCTACCCCTAGGTTATAAACAAGTGCCCTACCCCTAGCTTATACATAAGTGTCCTGCCCTAGGTTATACAGAAGTGTCCTACCCCTAGGTTAGTTATACACAAGTGTCATGCTTTAGGTTATACAAAAGTGTCCTGCCTTATGTTATACATAAGTGTCCTGCCCTAGGATATACACAAGTGTCCTGTCCTAGGTTCCTAGGTTATACACAAGTTTCCTACCCCTAGGTTATAAACAAGTGCCCTACCCCTAGGTTATATACAAGTGTCATGCCTTATGTCATACACTACACAAGTGTCCTGCCTTAGGTCATACACAAGTGTTTGGCCCTAGCTTATACACAAGTGTCCTCTCGGTTATACACAGGTGTCCTAAACCTAGGTTATACACAAGGGTCATGCCTTAGGTTATACAAAAGAGTCCTGCCTTATGTCATACACTACACAAGTGTCCTGCCATAGGTTCTACACAAGTGTCCTACCCCAAGGTTATACAAAAGTGCCCTACCCTAGGTTATACACAAGTTATACACAAGTGTCCTACCCCTAGGTTATACACAAGTGTCATGCCTTAGGTTATACAAAAGTGTCCTGCCTTATGTCATACACAAGTGTCCTGACCTAGGTTATACACAAGTGTCCTACCTCTAGGTTACACACAAGTGTCCTACCCCTAGGTTATACACAAGTGTCCTACCCCTAGGTTATATACAAGTGCCCTACCCCTAGGTTATACACAAGTGTCCTACCCTGGGTCATACACAAGTGTCCTGCCCTAGGTTATACACAAGTGTCCTA
>NW_018408499.1:156177-170301 GCF_002113885.1 Mizuhopecten yessoensis
ACCCTAGGTTATACACAAGTGTCCTACCCTTGGTTATACACAAATGTCCTACCCCTAGGTTATACACAAGCGTCCTACCCTAGGTTATACACAAGTGTCCTCCACTAGGTTATACACAAATGTCCTACCCCTAGGTCATACACAAGTGTCCTGCCTGAGGTTATACACAAGTGTGCTACCCTAGGTTATACACAAATGTCCTCCCCCTAGGTTATACACAAATGTCCTGCCCCTAGGTTATACAAAAGTGTCCTACCCGAGGTTATACAGAAGCGTCCTGCCCTAGGTTATTCACAAGTGTCCTGCCCTCTGTTATACACAAGTGTCTTCCCCTAGGTTATACACAATTTTCCTGCCCTAGGTTATACACAAAGGTCCTACCCCTAGGTTATTCACAAGTTTCCTACCCTAGGTTATACCCAAGTGTCCTGCCCTAGGGTATACACAAGTGTCCTGACCTAGGTTATACACAAGAGACCGGCACTAGGTTATACACAGGTGTCCTACCCGAGGTTATAGACAAGTGTCCTACCCTTGGTTATACACAGATGTCCTACCCCTAGGTCATACACAAGTGTCCTGCCTTAGGTTATACACAAGTGTCTTACCATATGTTATACACAAGTGTCTGCCCCTAGGTTATACAAAAGTGTCCTACCCTTGGTTATTCTCAAATGTCCTTCCCCTAGGTTATACACAAAGGTCCTACCCCTAGGTTATACACAAAGGTCCTACCCCTAGGTTATTCACAAGTTTCCTACCCTAGGTTATAGACAAGTGGCCTGCCCTAGGGTATACACAAGTGTCCTGACCTATGGGGTATGCCGTACCTAGCGGCTCTCGTTTTTGCGTTTAGTTTTATAACATACACCTACTAATGTTATACACAAGTGTCTTACCATATGTTATACACAAGTGTCTTCCCCTAGGTTATACACAAGAGACCGGCACTAGGTTATACACAAATGTCCTTCCCCTAGGTTATACACAAATGTCCTGCCCCTAGGTTATACAAAAGTGTCCTACCCTTGGTTATACACAAATGTCCTGCCCCTAGGTTATACAAAAGTGTCCTACCCGAGGGTATATACAAGTGTCCTGCCCTAGGGTATACACAAGTGTCCTGACCTAGGTTATACACAAGGGTCCTACCCTTGGTTATACACAAATGTCCTGCCCCTAGGTTATACCCAAGTGTCCTGCCCTAGGTTATCCCCAAGTGTCCTACCCTTGGTTATACACAAATGTACTACCCCTAGGTTATACACAATTGACCTACCCTAGGTTATACACAAATGTCCTCCCCCTAGGTTATACACAATTTTCCTGCCCTAGGTTATACAGAAGTGTCCTGACCTATAGGGCATGCCGTACCTAGCGGCTCTCGTATTTGCGTTTAGTTTTATAACATACACCTACTAATGTTATACACAAGTGTCCGGAACTAGGTTATACACAAGTATCCTGCCCTAGGTTATACCCAAGTGTCCTGCCCTAGGGTATACACAAGTGTCCTGTCCTAGGTTATACACAAGAGACCGGCACTAGGTTATACACAGGTGTCCTACCCGAGGTTATAGACAAGTGTCCTACCCTTAGGTTATACACAAGCGTCCTACCCTAGGTTATAGACAAGTGGCCTGCCCTAGGGTATACACAAGTGTCCTGCACTAGGTTATACACAGGTGTCCTACCCGAGGTTATACACAAGCGTCCTGCCCTAGGTTATTCACAAGTGTCCTGCCCTAGGTTATACACAAGTGTCCTGCCCTAGGTTATACACAAGTGTCCTGACCTATAGGGTATGCCGTACCTAGCGGCTCTCGTATTTGCGTTTAGTTTTATAACATACACCTACTAATGTTTACATGTATACACATGGTTATATTTTACGAATTCCAGCTTCTTCATGCACTACGAGAAGTATGACGTAATAGCCCGACACGCTCCTGGTCCATGTGTGCCGCTAGACGGTGCAGGTAAGTCACGTAGTACAGACAATATTAATAGAATTTTGAATGATGTAAAACAAACTTTACTATAAATTGAAACACAAGGGAGCTAACCGAGTGTTATCGGAGATTCACCTATAATGGATACTAAAGATAATAAGTTTTATCGATTGACCTCGTAAGTTAAACTCAATTTTGCTGATGGAACGGAGTCATTGCTTTTTGACTTCAGATGGACACTGTATAACTTATCCTGAGCTTCTGCCAAAGATTTGTAAATTAGAACAGTAATTGCCACCACACTCGTGGCCATAGTGAACGGTTACATTAATTTACTTTTACGGGAGACATCATGACGGATGCTATATTAGGAAACGCCCATCCTCCTTTAGCGCTTCTTTCTTGAGTTCTCCTCTGTCGCTGTCTACTTTGAGCCGTATCTACCTTGGGTAGTATCTACTTTGGGCAGTCTCTACTTTGGGTAGTATCTATTTTCGGTAATATCTACTTTGGATCGATAGTATCTACTTTGGGCAGTGTCTACTTTGGGTAGTATCTATTTTGGGTAGTATCTACTTTGTGTACTATCTACTTTGAGCCGTATCTACTTTGGGTAGTATCTACTTTGGGTAGTATCTAATTTGGGTGGTATCTACTTTGGGTAGTATCTAATTTGGGTGGTATCTACTTTGGGTAGTATCTATTTTGGGTAGTGTCTACTTTGTGTAATATCTACTTTGGGTAGTATCTACTTTGTGTAATATCTACTTTGTGTAGTATCTACTTTGTGTAGTATCTACTTTGGGTACTATCTACTTTGTGTAGTATCTACTTTGTGTAGTATCTACTTGATGTAGTATCTACTTTGTGTAGTATCTACTTTGGGTACTATCTACTTTGTGTAGTATCTATTTTGGGTATTATCTACTTTGTGTAGTATCTACTTGGTGTAGTATCTACTTTGTGTACTATCTACTTTGGGTAGTATCTACTTTGTGTACTATCTACTTTGAGCTGTATCTACTTTGGGTAGTATCTACTTTGTGTACTATCTACTTTGGGTAGTATCTACTTTGTGTACTATCTACTTTGAGCCGTATCTACTTTGGGTGGTACACATGTATCTACTTTGGGTGGTATCTACTTTGGGTAGTATCTACTTTGTGTAGTATCTACTTTGGGTAATATCTACTTTGTGTAGTATCTACTTTGTGTAATATCTACTTTGTGTAATATCTACTTTGTGTAGTATCTACAATGTGTAGTATCTACTTTGTGTAGTATCTACTTGGGGTATTATCTACTTTGTGTCGTATCCACTTTTGGCAGTATCTACTTTGGTTAATATGTACTTTGTGTAGTATATACGTTGTGTAGTATCTACCTTCTGTAGTATCTACTTTGTGTAGATATTACACAACGTAGATATTACACAAAATAGATATTACACAAAATAGATATTACACAAAGAAGATACTACACAAAGAAGATATGACACAAAGTAGATAATACCCAAAGTAGATATTACCCAAAGTATCTACTTTGTGTAGTATCTACTTTGTGTAATATCTACTTTGGGTAATATCTACTTTGTGTAGTATCTATTTTGGGTAGTGTCTACTTTGGGTAGTATCTACTTTGTGTAATATCTAATTTGTGTAATATCTACTTTGGGTATTATCTACTTTGTGTAGTATCCACTTTAGGCAGTATCTACTTTGTGTAGTATCTACTTTGTGTAGTATCCACTTTAGGCATTATCTACTTTGTGTAATATCTAATTTGTGTAATATCTACTTTGTGTAGTATCTACTTTGTGTAGTATCTATTTTGGGTAGTGTCTACTTTGGGTAGTATCTACTTTGTGTAATATCTAATTTGTGTAATATCTACTTTGGGTATGATCTACTTTGTGTAGTATCCACTTTAGGCAGTATCTACTTTGGGTAGTATCTACTTTGTGTAGTATCTATTTTGGGTAGTGTCTTCTTTGGATAGTATCTACTTTGTGTAATATCTACTTTGTGTAATATCTACTTTGTGTAATATCTACTTTGGGTATTATCTACTTTGTGTAGTATCCACTTTAGGCAGTATCTACTTTGTGTACTATCTATTTTGGGTAGTATCTACTTCGTGTAGTATCTACTTTGTTTAGTATCTACTTTGTGTAATATCTTTTTTGGATAGTATCTACTTTGGGTAGTATCTACTTTGGGTAGTGTTTACTTTGGGTAGTATCTTCTTTGTGTACTATCTACTTGAGGCAATATCTACTTTGTGTAGTATCTATTTTTGGTAGTGTCTACTTTGGGTAGTATCTACTTTAGGCAGTATCAGCCGTTGTCAGTATAATGTGACCGAGCAGAATGCGGTGCTTGGTGATTTCGGCATGGTATTTCAGTGAGATAGCAAAAAAAACGCATCAGATTCGCGCTATCACAAGGAGGCAAATACACCGATATATCTTGTATACGGCACACACACACATGTGCACTTACACAACACACAGGAAGCAAGTCCTTAAATAACCTTGACGGTAAACAAAAACAAAACTAACCAATCCATGTCAAGCTAACCTGTAAATTGAAATAAAAAAAAATAGCTTTTCAATTATTTTTTTGATTTTCAGTTAAATTATACTGATGGGTAGTATCTACTTTAGGCAGTATCAGCCGTTGTCAGTATAATGTGACCGAGCAGAATGCGGTGCTTGGTGATTTCGGCATGGTATTTCAGTGAGATAGCAAAAAAAACACATCAGATTCGCGCTATCACAAGGAGGCAAATACACCGATATATCTTGTATACGGCACACACACACATGTGCACTTACACAACACACAGGAAGCAAGTCCTTAAATAACCTTGACGGTAAACAAAAACAAAACTAACCAATCCATGTCAAGCTAACCTGTAAATTGAAATAAAAAAAAATAGCTTTTCAATTATTTTTTTGATTATCAGTTAAATTATAGAACACAAAATGGCTGAATTACTTTCCTTTGTAGATGATGGGTCTGAAGATCTAACCATTCTTTCTAGTGGGTTAACATTTATATCGTCTGTAAGTACATTTTACCATTATACCGAGCGGGCTAACATTTATATCATCTGTAAGAATGGTTTACCATTATACCGAGCGGGCTAACATCTTAATCGTCATTAAGTATAGTTTACCATTATACCGAGCAGGCTAACGTTTATACCGTCTTTAAGTATGGTTTACCATTATACCGAGCGGGCTAACATTTATATCGTCTGTAAGTACATTTTACCATTATACCGAGCGGGCTAACATTTATATCGTCTGTAAGAATGGTTTACCATTATACCGAGCGGGCTAACATCTTAATCGTCATTAAGTATGGTTTACCATTATACCGAGCAGGCTAACATTTATATCATCTGTAAGAATGGTTTACCATTATACCGAGCGGGCTAACATCTTAATCGTCATTAAGTATGGTTTACCATTATACCGAGCAGGCTAACGTTTATACCGTCTGTAAGTATGGTTTACCATTATAACGAGCGGGCTGACATTTATACCGTCTGTAAATATGGTTTACCATAATACCGAGCGGGCTAACATTTATACCGTCTGTAAGTATGGTTTACCATTATGACGAGCGGGCTAACATTTATATCGTCTGTAAATATGGTTTACCATAATACCGAGCGGGCTAACATTTATACCGTCTGTAAGTATGGTTTACCATTATAACGAGCGGGCTAACATTTATATCGTCTGTAAGTATGGTTTACCATTATAACGAGCGGGCTAACATTTATACCGTCTGTAAGTATGGTTTACCATTATACCGAGCGGGCTAACATTTATATCGTCTGTAAGTATGGTTTACCATTATAACGAGCGGGCTAACATTTATACCGTCTGTAAGTATGGTTTACCATTATACCGAGCGGGCTAACATTTATATCGTCTGTAAGTATGGTTTACCATTATAACGAGCGGGCTAACATTTATACCGTCTGTAAGTATGGTTTACCATTATACCGAGCGGGCTAACATTTATATCGTCTGTAAGTATGGTTTACCATTATAACGAGCGGGCTAACATTTATACCGTCTGTAAGTATGGTTTACCATTATACCGAGCGGGCTAACATTTATATCGTCTGTAAGTATGGTTTACCATTATAACGAGCGGGCTAACATTTATACCGTCTGTAAGTATGGTTTACCATTATACCGAGCGGGCTAACATTTATACCGTCTGTAAGTATGGTTTACCATTATAACGAGCGGGCTAACATTTATACCGTCTGTAAGTATGGTTTACCATTATACCGAGCGGGCTAACATTTATACCGTCTGTAAGTATGGTTTACCATTATAACGAGCGGGCTAACATTTATACCGTCTGTAAGTATGGTTTACCATTATACCGAGCGGGCTAACATTTATACCGTCTGTAAGTATGGTTTACCATTATAACGAGCGGGCTAACATTTATACCGTCTGTAAGTATGGTTTACCATTATACCGAGCGGGCTAACATTTATACCGTCTGTAAGTATGGTTTACCATTATAACGAGCGGGCTAACATTTATACCGTCTGTAAGTATGGTTTACCATTATACCGAGCGGGCTAACATTTATACCGTCTGTAAGTATGGTTTACCATTATAACGAGCGGGCTAACATTTATACCGTCTGTAAGTATGGTTTACCATTATAACGAGCGGGCTAACATTTATACCGTCTGTAAGTATGGTTTACCATTATAACGAGCGGGCTAACATTTATACCGTCTGTAAGTATGGTTTACCATTATAACGAGCGGGCTAACATTTATATCGTCTGTAAGTATGGTTTACCATTATAACGAGCGGGCTAACATTTATACCGTCTGTAAGTATGGTTTACCATTATACCGAGCGGGCTAACATTTATATCGTCTGTAAGTATGGTTTACCATTATAACGAGCGGGCTAACATTTATACCGTCTGTAAGTATGGTTTACCATTATACCGAGCGGGCTAACATTTATACCGTCTGTAAGTATGGTTTACCATTATAACGAGCGGGCTAACATTTATACCGTCTGTAAGTATGGTTTACCATTATACCGAGCGGGCTAACATTTATACCGTCTGTAAGTATGGTTTACCATTATAACGAGCGGGCTAACATTTATACCGTCTGTAAGTATGGTTTACCATTATACCGAGCGGGCTAACATTTATACCGTCTGTAAGTATGGTTTACCATTATAACGAGCGGGCTAACATTTATACCGTCTGTAAGTATGGTTTACCATTATACCGAGCGGGCTAACATTTATACCGTCTGTAAGTATGGTTTACCATTATAACGAGCGGGCTAACATTTATACCGTCTGTAAGTATGGTTTACCATTATACCGAGCGGGCTAACATTTATACCGTCTGTAAGTATGGTTTACCATTATAACGAGCGGGCTAACATTTATATCGTCTGTAAGTATCGTTTACCATTATAACGAGCGGGCTAACATTTATACCGTCTGTAAATATGGTTTACCATTATAACGAGCGGGCTGACATGTATATCGTCTGTACGTATGGTTTACCATTATAACGAGCGGGCTAACATTTATATCGTCTGTAATAATGGTTTACCATTATACCGAGCAGGCTAACATTTATACCGTCTGTAAGTATGGTTTACTATTATAACGAGCGGGCTAACATTTATACCGTCTGTACGTATGGTTTACCATTATCACGAGCGGGCTAACATTTATATCGTCTGTCATAATGGTTTACCATTATACCGAGCGGGCTAACATTTATATAGTCTGTAAGTATGGTTTACCATTATAACGAGCGGGCTAACATTTATACCGTCTGTAAGTATGGTTTACCATAATACCGAGCGGGCTAACATTTATATCGTCTGTAAGTAAGGTTTACCATTATAACGAGCGGGCTAACATTTATACCGTCTGTAAGTATGGTTTACCATTATCCCGAGCGGGCTAACATTTATATCGTCTGTAAGTATGGTTTACCATTATACCGAGCGGGCTAACATTTATATAGTCTGTAAGTATGGTTTACCATTATACCGAGCGGGCTAATATTTATTTCGTCTGTACAAACCGTGATTCAGTTTATGGTTACATGTGCTATTTGCTTAAAATTTATCAATTCGATCCATCTATTGCACACAATTTTTAATTGTGTTCTCCGACAGAGATCTAGTGACCTGATGCTATACTTTCGATACAGACCATGTGACATCATTGGTGGTTATAACCACACAATAGCAGGCGATTGTAAAATTGTGAATAATTATTTTGAATTTTAATTCACATTTTTTTCAACTGCACATAATCTGTTCTCGTTCAAGTTCTATTTAGTTATTTATTTTAAGCTCTTAGAATTTCGTTTCATTAAATAAATCATACGTGAAGGGTTTTCGTTGTAAACCCTCTATAAAAGACCAATAAGAAATAGTAGTAAAATGTCCATATTTGTATAACAGGGGATATATCCCAATAAACGAGGCCGAATCCTTCTGCTAGACATGAACGAGCCGTCCCCGACAGTTACAGAGGCGCAGATTACAGGGGACCACTTGGACTTGGCTACATTTTCCCCTCACGGTATCGACACCTGGACGAATTTGGACACGGGTAAATATATCAACACAACTAAGTTCTGACGATCTCTTACCCTTATATATAACTAAAAACCGACACGAAAGAAGTTTACGTCTTTTAACCGGGTAATGGGCTTTACTGATAACTTACACTTGTCTTGTCTATATGCAGTTTTCTTGAGATGACAGTTGACATCCATAAATCGTACTTAACAGGTCATTGTTTGTACATTTCCAAAGAAGGTAATCTCGTTAGCTGAAATTTGATGAGTAAGGTACATGTGTCATATATCTTATCTATGTAAACTCTCACAACAGCATAATTGGAGTTCTTTATTGGGACATATAAAATACTATAGATCAGTAACTGGCATTCCCTCCTCTTTTTCAGGCGAGATAACACTGATGGTGATTAACCACACCCCAGACCACGAGAGGGTCGAGGTGTTTCGCTACAGGAAGGAATCAAAGACATTGGTGCACTTTAAGTCCATTACTAGTCAGCTATGGGGCAAGTAAGAAACAACACTAAATCGCTAGTATATTGGTGCCAAGAAGTATTGGCCGTTTTTCTATTTGAATAATGTCTACATTTGGGCAAAGGTGTATACCCTGTCCCATTCCCCATGGCCAGAAAGTCGTGTGTACTCTCTCCTAGTTTCTGTGATCATGCATCGGTGTATACCTTATTCTTGTTCCTTTTGTTTGTTCATCTGGTTAATCTTTCTCTGTTTAATGTCCAGAACCTTTTGCATAAACAGTCTGAATTCCAATAGACCTGTCCTAGTCCTTTTCCTTGTCTTATTTAACTATCTGCCTATGACATGTGTTCCTTGTCAAGTCCCTAACTTTGTCATTTACGAATCTCGGTCTGAATGTTGAAGTCCTTTCAGACTTGTGTGTATCACTATTAGAATCTGTAAAGTGTACATATACCCTGTCAGGTATAATTTCTTGATCCCCTGATGAGTGTAAATGTCGGTGTATTTTTTCAGTATAAATGACCTGGTGATGACCGGTGAGAATTCGTTTTACGTCACTAAGATACTACACTCTTTCCGTCCCTGGCTGAGGTTGTTGGAACACAAACTCATGCTGGCCCTGGGGGAGGTCATGTTCTACGACGGAGTCAGTGTCCGCAGCGTCGCGGGGGGTCTACACCTACCTAATGGCATTAACATGTCACCGGACGGTAGGTAAGCAGTGAAGCACCAAGGCAGATCTGGAAAAGTCACCGGACGGTAGGTAATCAATGAAGCACCAAGGCAGATCTGGAAAAGTCACCGGACGGAAGATAATTAGTGAAGCACCAAGACAGTTCTGGACAAGTCACCGGACGGTAGGTAAGCAATGAAGCACCAAGACAGGTCTGGGCAATTCACCGAACGGAAGATAATTAGTGAAGCACCAAGACAGTTCTGGACAAGTCACTGGACGGTAGGTAAGCAATGAAGCACCAAGCAGGTATGGACAAGTCACCGGACGGTAGGTAAGCAGTAAAGCACAAAGCAATGTCCAGACAAGTCACCGGACGGTAGGTAAGCAATGAAGCACCAACACAGGTCTGGACAAGTCACCGGACGGTAGGTAAGCAGTGAAGCACCAAGGCAGATCTGGAAAAGTCACTGGACGGTAGGTAATCAATGAAGCACCAAGGCAGATCTGGAAAAGTCACTGGACGGTAGGTAAGCAGTAAATCACAAAGACAGGTCTGGACAAGTCACTGGGCGGTAGGCAAGCTGTGAAGCATCGAGACAGGTCTGGACAAGTCACCGGACGGTAGGTAAGCAGTAAATCACAAAGACAGGTCTGAACAAGTCACCGGACGGTGGGTAATCAATGAAGCACCAAGGCAGATCTGGGCAATTCACCGGACCGAAGATAATTAGTGAAGCACCAAGACAGTTCTGGACAAGTCACTGGACGGTAGGTAAGCAGTGAAGCACAAAGACAGGTCTGGAAAAGTCACTGGACGGTGGGTAATCAATGAAGCACCAAGGCAGATCTGGGCAATTCACCGGACGGAAGATAATTAGTGAAGCACCAAGACAGTTCTGGACAAGTCACTGGACGGTAGGTAAGCAGTGAAGCACAAAGACAGGTCTGGACAAGTCACCGGACTGTAGGTAAGCAGTGAAGCACCAAGACAGTTCTGGACAAGTCACTGGACGGTAGGTAAGCAGTGAAGCACCAAGGCAGATCTGGAAAAGTCACTGGACGGTAGGTAAGCAATGAAGCACCAAGACAAGTCTTGGCAATTCACCGGACGAAAGATAATTAGTGAAGCACCAAGACAGGTCTGGACAAGTCACTGGACGGTAGGTAAGCAGTGAAGCACAAAGACAGGTCTGGACAAGTAACCGGACGGTAGGTTAGCAGTGAAGCACCAAGACAGTTCTGGACAAGTCACCGGACGATAGGTAAGCAGTGAAGCACCAATACAGGTTTTTGGCAAGTCTTAATACATTGAAGATAAAAGAGATTTAGGTAACCATCGTCCATTGCTTCCCTTATCACACACACTGTCATTCTTTTTTAGCACCTGCTCATTTGGAATTTTTCTGACTTTATTTAGAACCTCATCTGACAACATGAAATCTAACAGGGAAACAATTATGAGGGTCACCAATAGCTAAATTGTCAGCATTATCGTATTTTGATTTCAAACTCGATAAAACTAGGGAAAATTATGAACAAAATATAGATTGATATGGAGACGTTTACAGTTTAAACAAGGAGAATAAGACCATATGTGTTCCGGAAGGGTAAGTGTCTACTGCCTGATTGATGTCACCCACTACGTATATGTTGGTCAAATCAAAATAATACCACGTCCTCAAAGCGAGAACAAAGGAAGTGACAACGGAAAAAGAAAAACATTAAAGGGCATGAGAATACCAAAATCCTCGACCTATTTATAACAAAAAGAAATAGCACATTTCCAGATGGCGTCATGATGGTGACCGTAAACCAGTCCATAAATTCATCGACCTGGATCTTTGACCTTTAACCCTGTATTGTACGTTTGTCTGTCAGCGTTCGATATCTATCACGGAAATGTTGATATTTGGAGCAAAAATACAATGATCTGTAGATATGCTGATTCAGTAATTAACATATGTATTGTTTATCCTTATCAACATATTTATCCGTTTTTGGTTTAATTAAATGATTTCAACAAAACTTAGTTATCGATACCATCATTTTAATCGACTTTTTTTGACGTACTAGGTTCCTTTATGTGTCTGAGGGAGGCAGATACCAGGTGAAATCCTGCGAAATTTTGGAAGACAATGAAATAAAATGTATCGAGGTAAGACATTTGGTCGATTGAAAGGTTTGGTATCCATTATAGTTTTAGTAATGCCTTGTTTGGTTCTCGTATGTTATGCACCTATACATGTATATATAATACCAGTAACGAAAGATGCCATAAAGATTGTTAGGAAGAGTACAGCTTACCTGAAGTTTCTAGCCAAAGCCGTAAATATTCAACGCTATAAAGAGTTTTATGGGCAACTTCCTTTTTTCGCTGTAACTGCATTTGTGAATATGTTTTTTTTTATTATTTTGACCTGCAGTACCACAGATGAGTCCTAAGTGGGTGAATAGGCCAAACATTGCAGACAAATGTTAGCTTTGTTTGGCTTTCTGCATCGTTGTTCTAACAGGTGCTTCTTACTCGGTATTGTTAGTGATTGCTTTAGAATACATGAGTATATTTGTGAGGCTGATGCAATGTCCTTATGTCCACCAAACATGTACAGGACATATTTCTGGACACCAGTTTGGATAACATAGAGGTTGACAAACTGACGGGCGATCTGTGGATCGGATGTCATCCTCGCTACCACCAGATCGTCAAACACGACGCCAAGTACGGGGGTACCATCACTCCTTCACAGGTTAGTTGGTAGAACACCACGTGCTACTAGGGTCAAACGTCAGTTGTCAATGTGATACGTAACGTCACATGTTTATGCATACAACGTCATGTGTTAAAGGAGTTAAACGTCACATGTAAATGCGGTATGTCGTCATTTATTTGTTAGTTTCCCGTCTTATTCAATATTTTTCGGTATGCATTAATTTAAACTGCCTTTTAGCTTTGATGTCATATAGATTTTATTAAGATGTCGTAATCAGTAATTAGAAAATGAAAACTTATTTAACAACATAAGTGAATATCGTATAAATGTTAATACACACGTCTATAATTACTAACTTATTTGCAAAACAAATGAGAGTACGTTAAGTGTGAGCAGAACCGCAAGAGAATTTACAAACGTTCAAGGAGAAAAACATCATGTGTTCCATAATGGCAGGCGTCTTTTGGTAATGACGAGATGAGTTATGACAGAGAGGGGTGTTCTCGTTTCCCCCACTTTTTATATAACAAAGGAAATTGTTGATTTAGGAAGACAATGGCAAACCAATTATAGTCTGTTTCATACTTACCCACAGGTAACTTACCTGTGTGAAAGTTACCTGTGTGACTTGTAGCTTTGTTTTTGGTAAAAATAAGGTTTTAATACTTTTTTGAGGTTCAAATATCTTTATATGTAATCGATATATTTTTGTACTTAAACATATGTAGAGTTTACAGTCAAATATTTACATTACACTTTTAAACAGATAATATAGAATATAACAGCACTACATAAGAGTTCACAATACATTACAATTTTAAAATACATTACCAATATTCACATATTAAGAATAGTAAAGTTTAGTAATAGCAATCTCAAGTTGACCCCCCTCAAATGTATATCATATCTCCAATGTAAATTTCAAGTCCAAAAGCCAAGAGGCAGATGTTGTTATCTATCCCAAATGTAAGAGATGTTAGCTTTATTTGATACTTATATATCATGTATTGGGAATTACGGGTTATTGTCCTGCACCGCAGATTGAAAATATACATTTATTATTTTTGAAAACCGTATTGGGTGTCAGGAAAACAGTAAATAATGCCATGGTGTATTTTGAACTTGGTCTTTACGCTTTGCATATACAGCGTAGGATTGCTATTGTAAAGTACTGGCTGCAAATATTAAAGACTAATAACTGTATTTTGAGGGCCTGTTACGATGAACTTTTAGAGCTTTATAACAGGAAACCAAATTGTAAAGCAAATTGGGTTTATCATCTGAGACGTGATTTGTGTACGTTGGGTTTTGGAGATGTGTGGTTGGCACAATGTGTACCAAATGAGAAATCTTTTTTATTATTATATATACAACGCATAAAGGATAGTTTTATTCAGGAAATGAGAAACATATTCGAGACATCTTCAAAATGTTTGTTGTATAAACACATTGTTGACCGTTTTGATCTACCATGGTATTTTACAAAACCGCCATTTAGAAAAAATATATGTATTCTTGCGAATATAGAATGCAAGCACCACATAACCTTAATATAGAGACAGGTAGATATAATACAGTGTCTCGAAACCAGAGATTGTGTACTTTATGTGATCTTGGAGATGTCGAGGATGAGTTTCATTTCATTCTTATGTGTCCTGTGTTTTTAGAATTAAGAGTATCGTATATCA
>NW_018408499.1:173561-204925 GCF_002113885.1 Mizuhopecten yessoensis
CTAAATGGTATTTAGAATTTTCAGGTGGTATATACACTATACCAAACAGCAAATCTTCATCACAATGGCAGACGTTACCATTAACCTTAAACCAGCTTACATACTTGCTGTCACTTTCTAAAGTATTTATACAGTTTTCTAAACCACACTTAAAAGCCAGTGTTATTCCGCCAGCTTTCGTTTTTCTAAATTGAAAACGATTCTTCATTTTAATTACAAAACCAGGTAAATCAATAACATCTAAGTCGTCAGTTTTTGTCTCGCTTAGACATAATATATCAAAACTATTTACAAAATCAATAAAGTCTGGGTATTGCATTTTTTTCAGAATACCACCAACATTTAAAACCAATATTTTGGTATTATAAACTGTACACGAGTCCAAAACAGAGTCGGTAATTACACTTCTGGTTAAGTATTCAGAACGCGTGCTGTCTGCTCGGGTTTGCCCTCCGGCGCATTCCTAGTGTGAGACATCAGAGTGTTCTCGTCGACGCTTTCTGGTTTGTTTACTCGGTGTGTACGAAGTAGAGTTCGGGGTCACGGGGTTCGCGTACAATTGCCCGTCAATAAATAATTTGTCTCTGACCAGAACAGTTTTTTTCCCTTCTTTTCTTGCACGTTTTTGTATCGGATAGAGTTTTTTTCTGACGTCTTCTATTTCTTTTGGATATTGTTCGTTAATTCCGTAGTTTGTTCCCTTCAGTTTCGCCGCACTTTTTTTAACGTTTACCAAATCACCGTAGTGCACAAACTTTGCAATAATAGACCGTGGTCTACCTTCCCTGGTACTTCCCGTTTTTCCAATTCGATGCACATTGGCCATCGGGATAGCATGTGCACCCTCAACTTTCAATTTTTCATTTATAAATTTCTTTACAGTTTCTTCGCAGTTTTCGGCGTTATCATTCTGGGCCCACACTTTCTCCTCAATTCCCGAAAAGATTAAATTGTATTTAGAAACAGACTAAAATCCTTCTAACAACATTATTCCCCCCATGTTATTTTAAAAAGTGGGGGAAACGAGAACAAGCCGACAGAGATGATGTAAATAAATACATGTAACATGTACGCTTGACTTGCACAGAATAGCATAACCTGCTACAGTCTATCTGTTGTCCTAGGTCCTGAAGTTGGCGACCTCTGGTGGCCATTTTACAGACGTAGTGGAGGTATACCTCGATCCTGGCACAAAAATGGCGGGCTCCACCGTGGCTTCTATCTACAATGAGCGCATGCTTGTTGGAACCTTGGCGTCACAACTCACCCTCTGTGACGTCATTTACACCGACTGAAATAAAATAATCTGAACATACTTGTTTTCAGTCGTAACACATCTAGTGTATGATCCTTAAAATAAAGGATATGTCTAGGAAAAAACTCCTGTCTAGAAATTCAAGAAACTTTAAATAGAGATATAGATAGCCTTGATACTTGGTCGCATTATATTAGGACTTCCACCTTATACCCCTATTAATACTTGGTCGCATTATATTAGGACTTCCACCTTATACCCCTATTAATACTTGGTCGCATTATATTAGGACTTCCACCTTATACCCCTATTAATACTTGGTCGCATTATATTAGGACTTCCACCTTATACCCCTATTAATACTTGGTCGCATTATATTAGGACTTCCACCTTATACCCCTATTAATACTTGGTCGCATTATATTAGGACTTCCACCTTATACCCCTATTAATACTTGGTCGCATTATATTAGGACTTCCACCTTATACCCCTATTAATACTTGGTCGCATTATATTAGGACTTCCACCTTATACCCCTATTAATACCTGATATTTCGAAACTAGTCCTGAAACTTGATCCAATCGCAGAAAACGGGGGAAACTTCAACTGTTGTATAAGATGCAAAAAAAAATAACTCCTGATTACTTCAATCATCTTTTGCCGCCTTTATCTGGAGAAAATAATCGTTACGCTTTACGTAACAATAATAACTATAGGATTCCTCCTTTCAGTCTGTCTCTTACGAACTCTTCTTTTATACCTTCTTCTCTTCATTGTTGGAATAATTTGGAAAATTCGGTTCGATCCTTGCCCTCTATAAATTTATTCAAATCCTGTTTAACATCAAATAGTCAGTCAAGTCCACCTATTGACTTTAAATTCGGAAATTGTAAACTTAATATCTTGCATACTAAGCTCAGACACAAGTGCAGTTCCTTTAAGTATGACCTCTTTAGAGTTAACCTTGTTGAGAGTGCATCTTGTTACTGTGGTCATCTTTGTGATAATGTCTTTTACTATGTTTGGAATCTCACCTTTTTACAATCAAAAGACGTATTTTTGTTCAAAATTTAAATAATTTGAATGCTGTGTTAAATTTAAAAATAACTTTGCTTTAAATGTACATTTAAAAAAAAAATACATTGATATGCAATTATTCAATCAGTTTATATAGTTAAGTTAACATCTTTGTGATAATGTCTTTTACTATGTTTGGAATCTCACCTTTTTACAATCAAAAGACGTATTTGTTCAAAATTTAAATAATTCGAATGCTGTGTTAAATTTAAAAATAACTTTGCTTGGCAATTTACAATTTTCCGTGGACCTTAACACTAACATTTTTAGATATGTGCACAATTTTATTAAATCCAGCAAGAGATTTTGAGCTCAAATTGTGATAACAATTGGATGTACTAATTGGTATTATTGTAATGTCATTTAAAATGTATATTGGGAGAAGGCGTTGATAAGTTGTTATAACTTGTGCCTAATCCCTTGTCTACTTTTGACAATAAATATGTTTAAACTAAACACAGCAGGCTCAACTTGCACAACGAACATACATGTTTTATAAATTATTCAAAATTGCTAGTATTAAAATGTAGAAATTAAGTCACCACACATTTTCTTCAGATAACACATTTGTGTAAACCATAGCTACTAAATCAAAAACAAATTTCCAAAAACAAGGAAAATAGTTATGAGTTTAAGATTTTTTCTCTAAAACCTGTTGTACATTTACAGTAAAATTCACCTAATCGATAGAAGAAACACGGTTATGTTTTGGTTTTGACAATTATACCTCTGGTACCGAGTGTGAAATTCTGCTTCCTATAAAGCTATTTTTCTTGTATACTCGTGAAATGATCAAG
Organism: Mizuhopecten yessoensis; assembly: GCF_002113885.1. Lineage (NCBI taxonomy): Eukaryota > Metazoa > Mollusca > Bivalvia > Pectinida > Pectinidae > Mizuhopecten > Mizuhopecten yessoensis. Next base: position 176,693 of record NW_018408499.1, read on the forward strand.
TTTGTTATCACTAATCAAATAGTCGATTTAATATCATACCACCAATAAATACCGCATAAAAAAAAACATAATGTTAGCAGATTGGACGGTGTTAAATACCACATGTCAATCCACCATACTTATTGTTATTGTTTTGAGCCTGTTTTTGACAAAAAGTTAAGGAATCCGTCGTCGCATTCAGTTTTCAAACCAGGAAGCTTTTATTATGTATAGAGGTTTTCCCAGAGGTCAAATGTTGTTGCACAATGTTTTTTGTGTTACCCGATTCTGGAAAATTCTTCGAGTTTGCTGTTTTGAACAGCTTTTGTTAACATAAATTAATGTACATGTATATTTACACATCTTAGTGTATTACTTGTAAATAATCAATTTATGCATATTCACAAGTGTATCGAAACAGTGGCATGTCTGTATCTTTGTTTGTATGTGCTTGTATGTGTTTGTATGTGTCTGTAGCTTTGTTTGTATGTGTTTGTATGTGCTTGTATAGATGTAATATACAATTAAAGTCGTTTGATGAGGTAGATACATAGTTTCATCAAGTTGAAAAAATATTAACAGTAGACGATGGTTTTATCTACATGAAAAAAAAACCGGGGACAAAGTCCGAGGTCGATATTTTGCCTTAGGTCGATAAAAAGAGAAGGATTTAATAATTTATGAAAGAATGATTTTTTTTAACAAGGAATTGACTGTGTAAACTGCAATAAAGAAAGCAACACACTGAAGTCGTTGTATTATTTATCTTGAAGCAGCAAAAAATCAAAATGCTTCGATACACAACATCTGAAATACACCCAATTTTTCAATCTAGAAATTTCAAATTTTCAAGTGAATTACTTGTCTATTTTTTTTAATTGATTGCAAAATGTTTGACGCTTGTCGATCTATTTTTAGAAGCACACAGTTAACCACCTTCTCCTACAATCACCATGTGTGCCAATAACTCAAAAATAACAACTCATCTATAAATTGCACCGGGGCGACCACGCCGCGTACTGAGTTTATTTTACAAACTTCATCTCAAAACATTTCAAATTCACACACTGACATCGTTCATCCAATAAGCAGACCTCGTGAGACTTGACTAACAAACAATAAACAGCCGGTCTGGACCACAGTGCTCTGCACCAAATTGCATGTCCAACCATTACAATCACTGTTTAAAATACAGCACTTGCTGTAATAACTACACATAGAACAGTAGGTAACATGAAATCGATATATAATGCCTTTCCCGCGGAGACTACCTCAGCACTCGATGTTACACGCCCGTTCGTAAAAAAAAAAAAGTTTTTAAGCAAATTCTGTAAAAATAAATTTACTAAAACTCGATCTTACGACTGGAGGTGTTGACGTGTCTAACGTGGTCGCCTAAATGACCCAGGACTTCACTTGCACGTGCATCGTCGACTGCGACTAGCGCCACCTAGTGGCACGCATTCCCGTAGGAGAAAGCAATTTCGTTCTAATTCGCGGACTCAACCGAAAGAAATTATATTTTTTACCAGCTTTTTTTAAGCCGGTCAGTATATTTTTTATCAGGAAACACCTGACAATTCACGCTAATCAGGAGGTGTAATAAATGTCATTTTGGAATAGTAAAATTGAGAGTTTGAAAACAAACAAGATAATAAAAAATCTGATGAACTATTAACAATGATGTTTTTTACTTTTTCCTTTTCTTATAAGTAACATTTCTAGTTCCCACCACACAAAGTGTTTATTTAGTCACAAGATACAAACTGTGACGGACAAACTTACAACATGGCTTTGAGACTATGGATAAATGTTATAATTTACCGTCATGATCTCATTGCAGGACATTCGATTTTGTTGGCGACTTGGATATCATCGTTTATTTTTATCTTTGTCATTGATATCCTTTACGATTCGTCTTATTCTGTTAGTGCTTTATCAAAGATCTCGTTTTGAATCTTTCCTTTTTCATATTTTACTAAATTTAACCAACTTCGAGTTTGAACAAAAACTTTGATTACCGTAAGTATTTCTTTTGACGAGCAATAATCTCCCCTTTCTAAACAGTTGCAGACATAGTTAAAGCCCTGTACATATATGGTTACTGACGCCGATGGTGGGAAACATGTGTTGCTTGGAAAAGCAACGTGTGTTCTAGCAATCGGCAATGTCGCTAGAAATCATAGTTTAAGACATCAATACGGGGAGTGAAATCCTTGGATTGACTTCTTGAGATTACATGGCGCAGCTATGAACGATGCAAAGGAAATTAACGTTTTCTGGTTAACAGCAGTTCTTTTAGTCTTTTGGACCTTTGGGATGTTATGAAATCGTACAGTTGTAGATTCTGTATTCATTCCGTCTTTCTCGGAGTCTATACCTCATAGACAATTAACAGAACCGGGGGCGTACGTATAGGAGGGACTACGATTATTAAAACCTCAAAGAGCTTTCTAAAATCAGAGAGATATCTTGTGGCCAGAACTCTCGTGAATTGCGCTCCAATGCTCTCAGTGTGTGCCATGTACGCTCCAGACACAGACCTGTAACATATATTGGAATGTTGTCGTGAATTACACACACCGTCACAACAAGTAGTTGTAACTGCTCTCAGCTCCGCAAATCAAGTAACAAGGTGGAGGAAAATCACTCACGTGTTGTATGTTGTAGTTCAAGATATTAAGAGACCGCGCCGAGATGTCACATCCAGGTTGTCGGCGCGGTTATCGGTCTAAGGGAGATAACTCTAACCCAAATTCACCACACTGTTGAAGGGAGCACCGAACCTTGCAGGCCGTGCAATGAAAACGCCTTAAACCAGTCATGTATGACCGCTACACGCCGAATTGCAATAACATTCTTTAGAAAATAAATGGCAAAAAGTCATATATGTTTGCAACTTCAAATCTCGATCTTGATCACACAGATTAGGTAAAGACACGCCGCGAAAGAGAGCGGTAGTCAAAACATCATCTAGCTACATATATATATACAAGCCCAGATCGTTTAAGTGAGATCGAAAAGAATATCATTGAACCATGGACGATTTCAGGGTAACTGGGTGAGAAAATATGCCGTCGTATAACTCACAGTGACGTGTTAGAATCGATCATTCCATTGACAAGTTATCAGAAAATAAATGGATTTCCATAGTTTGACCTCTGTCCAGGATATTGGCAGATAGATGTTGAACCTACTAAGACCCCTCTCAACCTTATAAAACAAAAGAGAAAGAAATACTCAGTTTAGGCACGGACTTAAATCCAATTCCGTGGTTTAGGTCTAGCTCAGAGACGTATAAAACTGTTATATACGTCTCTGTCTAGCTGTAGCAAATTCTCATGTCCCTGTGACTTGCTACCTTGATATTCTCCAAACGCTTAAAGAAAGAAATGATTTTTTTTTATAATTATTTTATTTATGATTTCAATAATGGTGAATATTCTATAACGTACCTTTTTTTCAAATTGAATTATTTTCACGGGTTGCCCACTCTCTAATCCGGAACAGCTGTGTTTTCGTTTCAAATTTACACTGTACAGTTAATCTTCCGGTGTAAACAACCCTCTTGGAGCAAAACAAAAGTAGGGGCAATTATTTACATATTGCACGAATATAGCGTTATTGAGACGATATTGCCAATATTTGTTTGCATTACTTGCATATATGAGAGACAATCATGGTATTGACTTAGATATTGCACCGATAACTTTTCTGATAAAGTACTGTAGTTCACATTTTGACGACCGTTAATTAGTTGTCTCTTGAGCCTTTTGAATGACGCACAAAACCCGATAAATAATCACGGTGAATACATTATGAACGCGAAGCTTGGCTATCTGCGAAAGTTTAATATAAGAAGTATATTAGACAAATGGTCATTAAAACGATAAGCCTTCTGAAAAAGACGATATTATTTCCTTCGTAAAAAGGTCTCAACCTGTCAACAGCACCCTGTCAACAGCACCAAAACAATAACTTGAATAAGATCAGATGAATTTTATTTAAAATCCATGGGCATTTTTAAAAACAAATAACATAAGATCGTCTGTATGTAATTGCATACATTTATTAAATAATGGCCGTATATGACTTTTTTTTTATGTTGCAGTTGCAAGATCTGTGGAATCATAATTTGATATTCTTGTTTAACCTGTGGAAAAAATCAACCTAATTTTGCATGGCTACAACCAGGAGAACAGTTGTACAGGATGAACTACATACATTCCTAGTGATGCATGGCTTAGACTACAGCATGCTGTAAGTAACACAAAATCATAAACAAGCTTGTGGTATCACTGATGTAGTAAATGAAAAATAGAAAACCAGAGAGCTAATTTAAATGTTGATTTTTTATTAAGATACACTAAATTACCATGATATTTAGTATAGGGAATTTAACAGAAATTCCAAGTGTATTCGTCAAACAGCTCTGTCATGAAAATGGACAAATATTTTATTATAACGAACATCAGCATTATTATATTTATAACAAATATAATGTTTTAACTTGATAACTAAGCCTATTGACTGCCATCAGAACCCTGATCACAGCTTGCCCATTAGGGCATATTTGGAACCTGCCAATGAAAATAGTTTGTAAAATGAGAGTTGTTCCATAGCTTGGTAGAGATGAGGATGTTTTGTTTACTCGTAGGGATATTGATGATGTGGTACTGGACTATGTGATAACCATTTTGGAGGAACTTGGGAGTGGGGAGGATGCTGAGGAGAACATAGATGTGGACCAGTTTATAGAGATGATGGACGCCTATGTCCCTGGGTTTGGAGAAATCACAAGGTATTGTACATGTATATATTGTGTCAGTCTTTTGTCATAATGTGATCAGTACAATCTCGAGAGATGAGATAAATCTAACTTATTACTATAACATATATTTCTTATTGAAAAGCCTCCAGTATTGTATAATGTCAGATGTATTACAACATGAATTGCTGACAGGGCGACTTTTTCAATTTTTTATTTTTTTTATTACAGTCTGGATATTTGTGAATGGATGTTTCAACTTGCCTCCAATCTTTCTGGAAAACAAACAGGTACAGTTTGTAGCGGATATATTTCTGTATCCAACAGATAAGATATTAGCTTAGCTATATTTATCTGAAGTTTATTGAATGTTCTTAATTTTCATCATGGTTATATGTACATTTGGGAACAGGATAATTAATATCAATTTATCTTAAATTCATGATCATTTCATTCAGATCATTGATTCAAATTACTGTCAATACATCTCAACAGGATTAAACTTCCTAAGGTTGAACATTAACTGTAGCAAAAACTCCACCAGCATTATAGAAATTAAGTATAGCAATGCATACTGCCAATATAACAAAAATAAAAGTATCATTATACATTGTACCTGGTACCACCAGTGTTCATGTTACTGCAGTGAAATATGGCACAGTATTACAGCAACAAATCATAACAGATTTCAGAACAAGTTTCTTAGGCCTATAGTATGTTTTGTCACTACATTACTTGTTTATACCTTGTCAGTAAGACTTGTTATACTGTATGTCAGTAAGACTTGTTATACTGTATGTCAGTAAGACTTGTATTACTGTATATTAGTAAGACTTGTTTATACTGTATGTCAGAGAGACTTGTTATACTGTATGTCAGTAAGACTGGTTATACTGTATGTCAGTAAGACTTGTTATACTGTAGGTCAGTAAGACTTGTTATACTGTATTTCAGTAAGACTTGTTATACTGTATGTCAGTAAGACTTGTTATAATGTATGTCAGTAAGACTGGTTATACTGTATGTCAGTAAGACTGGTTATACTGTATGTTAGTAAGACTGGTTATAATGTAGTCAGTAAGACTGGTTATAATGTACGTCAGTAAGACTGGTTATACTGTATGTCAGTAAGACTTGTTATACTGTAGGTCAGTAAGACTTGTTATACTGTATGTCAGTAAGACTTGTTATTCTGTAGGTCAGTAAGACTTGTTATACTGTATTTCAGTAAGACTTGTTATACTGTATGTCAGTAAGACTTGTTATACTGTATGTCAGTAAGACTTGTTATAATGTATGTCAGTAAGACTTGTTATATGGTATATCACTAAGACCTGTTATACTGTATGTCAGTTAGACCTGTTATACTGTATGTCAGTTAGACTGGTTATACTGTATATCACTAAGACCTGTTATACTGTATGTCAGTTAGACCTGTTATACTGTATGTCAGTTAGACTGGTTATACTGTATGTCAGTAAGATGTTATAATGTATGTCAGTTAGAGACTGGTGATACCGTATGTCAGTAAGACCTGTTATACTGTATGTCAGTTAGACTGGTGATACTGTATGTCAGTAAGACCTGTTATATTGTATGTCAGTAAGACTGGTTATACTGTATGTCAGTAAGACTGGTTATACTGTATGTTAGTAAGACTGGTTATAATGTAGTCAGTAAGACTGGTTATAATGTATGTCAGTAAGACTGGTTATACTGTATGTCAGTAAGACTTGTTATAATGTATGTCTGTAAGACTGGTTATACTGTATGTCAGTAAGACTGGTTATAATGTATGTCAGTAAGACTTGTTATAATGTATGTCAGTAAGACTTGTTATATGGTATATCACTAAGACCTGTTATACTGTATGTCAGTTAGACCTGTTATACTGTATGTCAGTTAGACTGGTTATACTGTATATCACTAAGACCTGTTATACTGTATGTCAGTTAGACTGGTTATACTGTATGTCAGTAAGACCTGTTTTACTGTATGTCAGTTAGACTGGTGATACCGTATGTCAGTAAGACCTGTTATACTGTATGTCAGTTAGACTGGTGATACTGTATGTCAGTAAGACCTGTTATATTGTATGTCAGTAAGACTGGTTATACTGTATGTCAGTAAGACTGGTTATACTGTATGTTAGTAAGACTGGTTATAATGTAGTCAGTAAGACTGGTTATAATGTATGTCAGTAAGACTGGTTATACTGTATGTCAGTAAGACTTGTTATACTGTATGTCTGTAAGACTGGTTATACTGTATGTCAGTAAGACTGGTTATACTGTATGTTAGTAAGACTGGTTATAATGTAGTCAGTAAGACTGGTTATAATGTATGTCAGTTAGACTTGTTATACTGTATGTCAGTTAGACTGGTTATACTGTATGTCAGTAAGACTTGTTATAATGTATGTCAGTTAGACTGGTTATACTGTATGTCAGTAAGCCTTGTTATAATGTATGTCAGAGAGACTTGTTATACTGTATGTCAGTAAGACTTGTTATAATGTATGTCAGTTAGACTGGTTATACTGTATGTCAGTAAGACTTGTTATACTGTATGTCGGTAAGACTGGTTATAATGTATGTCAGTAAGACTTGTTATAATGTATGTCAGTAAGACTTGTTATATGGTATATCACTAAGACCTGTTATACTGTATGTCAGTTAGACTGGTTATACTGTATGTCAGAGAGACTTGTTATACTGTATGTCAGTAAGACTGGTTATACTGTATGTTAGTAAGACTGGTTATAATGTAGTCAGTAAGACTGGTTATAATGTATGTCAGTAAGACTGGTTATACTGTATGTCAGTAAGACTTGTTATACTGTATGTCGGTAAGACTGGTTATAATGTATGTCAGTAAGACTTGTTATAATGTATGTCAGTAAGACTTGTTATATGGTATATCACTAAGACCTGTTATACTGTATGTCAGTTAGACCTGTTATACTGTATGTCAGTTAGACTGGTTATACTGTATATCACTAAGACCTGTTATACTGTATGTCAGTTAGACTGGTTATACTGTATGTCAGTAAGACCTGTTTTACTGTATGTCAGTTAGACTGGTGATACCGTATGTCAGTAAGACCTGTTATACTGTATGTCAGTTAGACTGGTGATACTGTATGTCAGTAAGACCTGTTATATTGTATGTCAGTAAGACTGGTTATACTGTATGTCAGTAAGACCTGTTATACTGTATGTCTGTAAGACTGGTTATAATTCTATGTCAATGACTTTTAATGCAGACAATGTGTTGACCAGACAGAGACAGACCTCCCTCAGCGATGACCTCCTCGAAGCCATATCTGTGTCAACCAGTGACTTTCAGAATGCAAACTGTGTACAGGTAACATAACAAGTATCAACATTATACTGGTAACATAACAAGTATCAACATTATACTGGTAGCATAACAAGTATCAACATTGTACAGGTAACATAACAAGTATCATCAATGTATAGGTAACATAACAAGTATCAACAATGTATAGGTAACATAACAAGTATCAACAATGTATAGGTAACATAACAAGTATCAACAATGTACAGGTAACATAACAAGTATCAACAATGTACAGGTAACATAACAAGTATCAACAATGTACAGGTAACATAACAAGTATCAACAACGAACAAAACATAACAAGTATCAACAATGTACAGGTAACATAACAAGTATCAACAATGTACAGGTAACATAACAAGTATCAACAATGTACAGGTAACATAACAAGTATCAACAATGTACAGGTAACATAACAAGTATCAACAATGTACAGGTAACATAACAAGTATCAACAATGTACAGGTAACATAACAAGTATCAACAATGTACAGGTAACATAACAAGTATCAACAATGTACAGGTAACATAACAAGTATCAACAATGTACAGGTAACATAACAAGTATCAACAATGTACAGGTAACATAACAAGTATCAACAACGAACAAAACATAACAAGTATCAACAATGTACAGGTAACATAACAAGTATCAACAATGTACAGGTAACATAACAAGTATCAACAATGTACAGGTAACATAACAAGTATCAACAATGTACAGGTAACATAACAAGTATCAACAATGTACAGGTAACATAACAAGTATCAACAATGTACAGGTAACATAACAAGTATCAACAATGTACAGGTAACATAACAAGTATCAACAATGTACAGGTAACATAACAAGTATCAACAATGTACAGGTAACATAACAAGTATCAACAATGTACAGGTAACATAACAAGTATCAACAATGTACAGGTAACATAACAAGTATCAACAATGTACAGGTAACATAACAAGTATCAACAATGTACAGGTAACATAACAAGTATCAACAATGTACAGGTAACATAACAAGTATCAACAATGTACAGGTAACATAACAAGTATCAACAATGTACAGGTAACATAACAAGTATCAACAATGTACAGGTAACATAACAAGTATCAACAATGTACAGGTAACATAACAAGTATCAACAATGTACAGGTAACATAACAAGTATCAACAATGTACAGGTAACATAACAAGTATCAACAATGTACAGGTAACATAACAAGTATCAACAATGTACAGGTAACATAACAAGTATCAACAATGTACAGGTAACATAACAAGTATCAACAATGTACAGGTAACATAACAAGTATCAACAATGTACAGGTAACATAACAAGTATCAACAATGTACAGGTAACATAACAAGTATCAACAATGTACAGGTAACATAACAAGTATCAACAATGTACAGGTAACATAACAAGTATCAACAATGTACAGGTAACATAACAAGTATCAACAATGTACAGGTAACATAACAAGTATCAACAATGTACAGGTAACATAACAAGTATCAACAATGTACAGGTAACATAACAAGTATCAACAATGTACAGGTAACATAACAAGTATCAACAATGTACAGGTAACATAACAAGTATCAACAATGTACAGGTAACATAACAAGTATCAACAATGTACAGGTAACATAACAAGTATCAACAATGTACAGGTAACATAACAAGTATCAACAATGTACAGGTAACATAACAAGTATCAACAACGAACAAAACATAACAAGTATCAACAATGTACAGGTAACATAACAAGTATCAACAATGTACAGGTAACATAACAAGTATCAACAATGTACAGGTAACATAACAAGTATCAACAATGTACAGGTAACATAACAAGTATCAACAATGTACAGGTAACATAACAAGTATCAACAATGTACAGGTAACATAACAAGTATCAACAATGTACAGGTAACATAACAAGTATCAACAATGTACAGGTAACATAACAAGTATCAACAATGTACAGGTAACATAACAAGTATCAACAACGAACAAAACATAACAAGTATCAACAATGTACAGGTAACATAACAAGTATCAACAATGTACAGGTAACATAACAAGTATCAACAATGTACAGGTAACATAACAAGTATCAACAATGTACAGGTAACATAACAAGTATCAACAATGTACAGGTAACATAACAAGTATCAACAATGTACAGGTAACATAACAAGTATCAACAATGTACAGGTAACATAACAAGTATCAACAATGTACAGGTAACATAACAAGTATCAACAATGTACAGGTAACATAACAAGTATCAACAATGTACAGGTAACATAACAAGTATCAACAATGTACAGGTAACATAACAAGTATCAACAATGTACAGGTAACATAACAAGTATCAACAATGTACAGGTAACATAACAAGTATCAACAATGTACAGGTAACATAACAAGTATCAACAATGTACAGGTAACATAACAAGTATCAACAATGTACAGGTAACATAACAAGTATCAACAATGTACAGGTAACATAACAAGTATCAACAATGTACAGGTAACATAACAAGTATCAACAATGTACAGGTAACATAACAAGTATCAACAACGAACAAAACATAACAAGTATCAACAATGTACAGGTAACATAACAAGTATCAACAATGTACAGGTAACATAACAAGTATCAACAATGTACAGGTAACATAACAAGTATCAACAATGTACAGGTAACATAACAAGTATCAACAATGTACAGGTAACATAACAAGTATCAACAATGTACAGGTAACATAACAAGTATCAACAATGTACAGGTAACATAACAAGTATCAACAATGTACAGGTAACATAACAAGTATCAACAATGTACAGGTAACATAACAAGTATCAACAATGTACAGGTAACATAACAAGTATCAACAATGTACAGGTAACATAACAAGTATCAACAATGTACAGGTAACATAACAAGTATCAACAATGTACAGGTAACATAACAAGTATCAACAATGTACAGGTAACATAACAAGTATCAACAATGTACAGGTAACATAACAAGTATCAACAATGTACAGGTAACATAACAAGTATCAACAATGTACAGGTAACATAACAAGTATCAACAATGTACAGGTAACATAACAAGTATCAACAACGAACAAAACATAACAAGTATCAACAATGTACAGGTAACATAACAAGTATCAACAATGTACAGGTAACATAACAAGTATCAACAATGTACAGGTAACATAACAAGTATCAACAATGTACAGGTAACATAACAAGTATCAACAATGTACAGGTAACATAACAAGTATCAACAATGTACAGGTAACATAACAAGTATCAACAATGTACAGGTAACATAACAAGTATCAACAATGTACAGGTAACATAACAAGTATCAACAATGTACAGGTAACATAACAAGTATCAACAACGAACAAAACATAACAAGTATCAACAATGTACAGGTAACATAACAAGTATCAACAATGTACAGGTAACATAACAAGTATCAACAATGTACAGGTAACATAACAAGTATCAACAATGTACAGGTAACATAACAAGTATCAACAATGTACAGGTAACATAACAAGTATCAACAATGTACAGGTAACATAACAAGTATCAACAATGTACAGGTAACATAACAAGTATCAACAATGTACAGGTAACATAACAAGTATCAACAATGTACAGGTAACATAACAAGTATCAACAATGTACAGGTAACATTACAAGTATATATATCAACATTGTACAGGTAACATAACAAGTATCAACTATTTACAGGTAACATAACAAGTATCAACAATGTACAGGTAACATAACAAGTATCAACAATGAACAAAACATAACAAGTATCAACAATATACAGGTAACATAACAAGTATCAACAATGTACAGGTAACATAACAAGTATCAACTATTTACAGGTCACATAACAAGTATCAACTATTTACAGGTAACATAACAAGTATCAACAATGTACAGATCACATAACAAGTATCAACTATTTACAGGTAACAGAACAAGTATATATATCAACATTGTACAGGAACATAACAAGTATCAACTATTTACAGGTAACATAACAAGTATCAACAATGAACAAAACATAACAAGTATCAACATTGTAGAGGTAACATAACAAGTATCGACAATGTACAGGTAACATAACAAGTATCAACAATGTACAGGTAACAAAACAAGTATCAACAATGTACAGGTGACATAACAAGTATCAACAATGAACAGGTAACATAACAAGTATAAACAATGTACAGGTAACATAACTAGTATCGACAATGTACAGGTAGCATAACAAGTATCAACAATGTCCAGGTAACATAACAAGTATCAACAATGTACAGGTAACATAACAAGTATCAACTATGTACAGGTTACATAACAAGTATATATATCAACATTGTACCAGTCACATAACAAGTATCAACAATGTACAGGTAACATAACAAGTATATATATCTATCAACAATGTACAGGCAACATAACAAGTATCAACTATGTACATGTTACATAACAAGTATATGTACAGGTAACATAACAAGTCTCAACAATGTACAGGTACCATTCCAAGTATATATATCAAAATTGTACCGGTCACATAACAAGTATCAAAAATGTACAGGTAACATACCAAGTATCAACAATGTACAAGTAACATAACAAGTATCAACAGTAACATAACAAGTATCGACAATGTACAGGTAACATAACAAGTATCAACAATGTACAGGTTACTTAACAAGAATCAGGTATGTACAGGCAACACAAGGTACAAGTAATAAAACAAATACTTAAAACTTACATGTATACACTGCATGTTCTGGACAAGTGTAGCTATCCTTAGCTCAACTTAAAATACAGACTAGCCACGTTGGCCTTTGTTTTGTTTACCTGACCTTTATCACTGACTTATGAACAATGGCTTTGTGTTTGAATTACGCTTCAAAAAATGTACTGTAAAAAAATGCTGTTTTCATATAAATTGTTACAGATGTATTATTACAATTTAGAGTGAATCGCTGAATATTTTATCTCTGACAGGAAAACAACAGAGAGGAAAAGGCAGAGAAGGAGTGTGATGAAATCAAAATGTTAAAGGAAATGTTTCCAGCAGCTTGCACGATGGAGGTGACTCACTGCCTTGGACTTGCCAGTGGAGACATGGAAAATGCCATACAGCTGATTTTGGACAGACAGGAGACTGAGGAGAGTATCACAGAGGTTAGAAGTACAAAAAAAATACAAGTACAAAAGGGCCAATACACATAATACTCAACAGATATACAGGGGGCTATACAGCCGACACAAGAGACATCCAGGGGGGCTGTTCAGCCGACACAACAGATATACAGGGGGCTATACAGCCGACACAGGACAGACATACAGGGGGCTGTACAGCTGACACAGGACAGACACACAGGGGGCTATACAGCCAACACAAGAGACATCCAGGGGGGCTGTTCAGCCGACACAACAGATATACAGGGGGCTATACAGCCGACACAGGACAGACATACAGGGGGCTGTACAGCTGACACAGGACAGACACACAGGGGGCTATACAGCCAACACAAGAGACATCCAGGGGGGCTGTTCAGCCGACACAACAGATATACAGGGGGCTATACAGCCGACACAGGACAGACATACAGGGGGCTGTACAGCTGACACAGGACAGACACACAGGGGGCTATACAGCCAACACAAGAGACATCCAGGGGGGCTGTTCAGCCGACACAACAGATATACAGGGGGCTATACAGCCGACACAGGACAGACATACAGGGAGCTGACACAGGACAGACACACAGAGGGCTGTACAAATGACACAGAACAGACACACAGGGGCTGTACAGCTGACACAGGACAGACATACAGGGGTCTGTACAGCTGACACAGAACAGAAATACAGGGAGCTGTACAACTGACACAGGGCAGACACACAGGGGGCTGTACAGCTGACACAGGACAGACATACAGGGGCTGTACAGCTGACACAGGTAGGACATACAGGGGGCTGTACAGCCGACACAGGACAGACACACAGAGGGCTGAACAGCTGACACAGGATAGACATACAGGGGACTGTACAGCTGACACAGGACAGACACACAGGGGGCTATACAGCCAACACAAGAGACATCCAGGGGGGCTGTTCAGCCGACACAACAGATATACAGGGGGCTATACAGCCGACACAAGAGACATCCAGGGGGGCTGTTCAGCCGACACAACAGATATACAGGGGGCTATACAGCCGACACAAGAGACATCCAGGGGGGCTGTTCAGCCGACACAACAGATATACAGGGGGCTATACAGCCGACACAGGACAGACATACAGGGGGCTGTACAGCTGACACAGGACAGACACACAGGGGGCTGTACAGCTGACACAGAACAGACACACAGGGAGCTGTACAAATGACACAGGCCATACACACAGGGGGCTGTACAGCTGACACAGAACAGACACACAGGGGTCTTTACAGCTGACACAGAACAGACACACAGGGAGCTGTACAAATGACACAGGCCATACACACAGGGGGCTGTACAGCTGACACAGGACAGACACACAGAGGGCTGTACAGCTGACACAGGATAGACATACAGGGGACTGTACAGCTGACACAGGACAGACACACAGGGGGCTGTACAGCTGACACAGGACAGACACACAGAGGGCTGTACAGCTGACACAGGATAGACACACAGAGGGCTGTACAGCTGAAACAGGACAAACACACAGGGGGTATTAGCCGACACAGGACAGACTCCGGTGGCTGTACAGCTTACACAGGACAGACATACAGTAGGGTAAACAGCTTACATATGACAGACATACAAGGGGGCTATACAGCCTTAACAGGACAGACTTACAGGGGATATACAGCTGACACAAGACACATACAAGGGGATATACAACTGACACAGGACAGATGCACAGGGGGGTATATATCTGGCACATGACAGACATACAGGGGGTATATAGCTGACACAGGACATACATACAGGGGGTATCCAGCTGACACAGGACAGACACAGGGGGTATATAGCTGACACAGGACAGACACAAAGGTGGGTATACAGCTGACAAATGCCAGACATACAGGGGGTATATAGCTGACACAGGACAGATAACAGGGGGTATACATCTGACACAGGACAGACATACAGGGGGCATACAGCTGACACAGGACAGACACAGGGGGTATATAGCTGACACAGGACAGACACAAAGGGGGGTATACAGCTGACACAGAACAGACCTACAGGAGGTATACAGCTGACACACATGGGGTATAAGCTGACACATGACAGACACACAGGGGCAATACAGCTGACACAGAACAGACATACAGGAGGTATATAGCTGACACTGGACAGACATACAGGAGGTATATAGCTGACACTGGGCAGACACACAGGGGGTATAAAGCTTACACAGTACAGACATACTGGGGGGTATATAGCTGACACAGGACAGACTAGTCCGAATTATTCTGACGGTTTATCGACTTTTTTCATATCGGTCCGCTCGTCGATCAACGTCAGAACTCCGGTCATCTATGGTATGCGGGAAATATGCGCCCCGCCCCTGGAGCACACTTCAAACTGATATTTTAGAAACAAATCGTCACTTTCACACACATGTCGCACATGAATCGAAAGATCTATTCTTTATGGACAAGATGAACATACATAATATGCCTCAAACAACCAATACAATCACTAAAAACATATTTCTTCAAACTTACTCTGCTTTACTCGAGTTTTTTGATAGCCCCGCCTTCTAATGCCACGTGACAAAAAATCTCGCCAGCCTACGTCATAACGTTGGGAAATACCTTCGGTAACGCGAGATCTCGTCAAGTCATGTGACATTGCTCATGGCCTAATTTCCATTAAAAACATGGGTTAGTATAAAAAACGTTGGAAAATACTTTTTGTAATGATCTTTGAAACATGTTATTGATACCACCTAGTGCATAAAGAATAGATCTTTCGATCCATGTGTGACATGTGTGTGAAAGTGACGATTTGTTTCTAAAATATCAGTTTGAAGTGCGCTCCGGGCGCGGGTCGCATATTTCCCGCATATTATAGAGGGCTGGAGTTCTGACGTTAATCGACGACAGACCGATATGAAAACAGTCGATAAAACATCAGAATAATTCGGATTAAGGACATACATACAGGGGGTATACAGCTGACACAAGACAGACACAAAGGGCTATCTAACTGACACAGGACAGACATACAAGGGGCTATACAGCTGACACAGGACAGACATACAGGGGGCTGTACAGCTGACACAGGACAGACATACAGGGGACTATGTGCTATACAGCTGACTCAAGGCAGACTTATGTAGACCTTGACTATACAGCATGCATATCTTCAAGTATATTTATATGTTTTAGGTGGCTGAAAAGATGAGGAAGAAGACAAAAGTATCAGTACTTGATGATAAGGATCTCAAAAAGACTCTGATAGCCAGGTATTAAGTAACAGTTAATTAAGTTTCATAGGTTTGATGATTGAAATTACGAAATATATTTATTGTACAGGCAGGAATGTCCCCATCACTTGTTAGAAAGTTTGTTACGCAATAAAATAGAATTATTTGTGTTTGATGAAGTGCTGTAACTGTTTTTTGTAGGATAAGAACCCATATGTCTCTATCTATTGCAGGTACTCCTATGTTGACGCTGATGAGCACAAGAAAACCTTCAACCCTCTTGCACCAAAAACTGTAAGTGCAAATTTATTCCCACCCTGTCAGTTTTGTCATCTGTAAGCAATACCATAATTGAAATCAAATCTCCTCGTTACAATTTCCTTTCAATTCTTCATTTTCAACATAATTGTGTGTTTGAATAAACATGTATCGATCTGTTTCAGGAATCAAAGAAGATGGTACGATACCTAGAGAACAAAATTGTTACGACTAAAGGTGAAAAATTCACTGAAGTCAAGAAGGATGAAGATGAAGATATGAAGAAAACTTATGTGAATCTCAAACCGGCTAGAAAGTATCGATTCCATTAGTCCAACAGTGCTAGGTATGCACCAGACAACTTTGTGTTCACCAATGTAGACTAGCTATATAAAATACCAGTGAGGAACAGAACCAGGCTGCTGGGTGATAATGTACCTACTATACTCTACCTGATTATTGTACCTCATCCTAAACAAAATATAAAGTGGGCTTCTTCGCCAACTAGAAATCACTCAAATTGGGTAAAAGATTTGTTTTTGCAAATTTTGTGATGATAGTAGATTAGAACTCAAGTTTGTTGTTAAATTTTTTACAGACACATAACAGGAAACCAATTTCTGATCGTCTTAAAATAGTTTTTAATGAAAATTCAATAATTATGAAGGAAAATTTAGTGATATATAGTGAACATGTTTTCAGTTTATATCATATGTTCCAAGAGTGTTTAAACATGTGTTCTTAGTATCAAATGTATACTGAAAATATTATTATCTCACTTGTATGTAAAAATGTAACGCATATCTCACGTATATAAAACAATCATTTCTGATCATCTGTAGCAATAGAACAAAGGACACATTTGATTTCCAGTCCGCCAACAGATATGTAAAATATTATGCAATTAAAAAATACTTAACTTCATATAGAACTAAAATGTCCCTTGTATGTCTGTAAATGCAGTGTGTTTTTAAGTCGAATATTGTAACCAATGGGTTTTTTTTCTTGATGTATAGAGCAAAGTTTATGGGCCCATGTTTCTGTGTTGTTTTCTGTAAATGTAGTTTATAGACCCGTGTTTCTGTGTTGTTTTCTGTAAGTGTAGTTTATAGGCAAGGCTTCTTTGTCGTTTCTGTAAATGAAGTTTGTTTCTGTGATGTTTTTAGGTCACCTGAGCTTTGCTCAAGTGACCTATTCCAATCACTTTCCGTCGTCCGTCGTGCGTAAACTTTTACATAATCAATTTCTTCTCAAGAACCAGTGGATGGAATTTTTTCAAACTTGGTAAGAATCATCCTTGGTAGATGAGGATACCAAATTGTAAAATTGGGATTCCTACCCCAACCCTAGGGGCCAGGGCAAATAAACCAATATTTCAAAAATCTTCTTCTCCAGACTCAGAGGTTTTACAGTCATTTTCTCTGCATAGATGGAAAGATCATCAGGGGCTTTATTTAAATTGTAAATTTCAGGACCCCTGAGCTATCCGTTCTCCCTTGGGGAGGGGGTAAAGTTTACTATAGTTTATATAGGGAAACAACACTTTTGGGTATATTTTGACAATTTTCTGTTGGAAATTATTTTTACTTGGTCAGAATCATCCTTGGAGGAGGAAGATGGTTTTAAATTGTAAAATTGGGATTCCTACCCCAACCCTAGGGGCCAGGGCGGGGCCCAAAAGGGAAAATTAACCAATATTTCAAAAATCTTCTTCTCCAGACTCAGAGGTATTACAGTCATTTTCTCTGCATGGATGGAAAGATCATCAGGGGCTTTATTTAAATTGTAAATTTCAGGACCCCCGAGCTATCCGTTCTCCCTTGGGGAGGGGGTAAAGTTTACTATAGTTTATATAGGGAAATAACACTTTTGGGTATATATTTTATCCATTTTCAGCAGAAAATTACTCAAACTTAGTCAGAATCATCTTTGGTGAATGAGAGTATTACTTTGGAAAATTGGGATTCCTGCCCCATCCCCAGGGGCTAGGGCGGGGCCCCAAAGGGAACATTTACCAATATTTTCAAATTCTTATCCTTTGATGATATGACAAGTATTGTATTTCACTTAGTTTACATTCTGATTTCCTCATCACATCTAAACAATAAAATAAAGCTACCAGTACCTATGATATAACTCAGGTGACCGCTAAGGCCCTTGGGCCTCTTGCTGTAAATGTAGTTTATTGTTATGATTGCTGTACATGAGAGTAGGACATGTTGTGTCGTTGTTTTTACATATTTTATTCGCTTTGTTACTATCATCTCGAAATTCAGAAGAGCAGATTTCTTAATCCACAAATAGTTGTCTCCCTTGTGGCTAACGTTAAGCCAAGTGATAATTGCAGCCGCTCCTTGTTATTGATCAATATCTTTCAAAAAGAGGTTGTGTTTGTTTGTCTTCACAGTAAATAGAACCAGGATGACAAAATTGGTGTATGTACACTCTGACATTGATACAATTAAGCTTTTTTCAGTTTTATAACATGTTTGAAAAATGGTTTGAAATTATGTTTTATATAATCACCTTTATAATTTTTATATAATTCGTTCAAGAACAAAAGTTGGAAGACAATTTGATTTTATATTCTTATGCAGGTGGAGCCAGTAGTTTCCACAACAATTTAAAAATAATCTTTTTCCTTGTTTCTGATTAATGAAAATGTTGTATTTGCTATTAAATTTGATTAAAGCGAATCTGATTCTTATTTACTTCCCACAAGAAAAAGTACTGTGTTGTCCAAGTGTAGTTATCACTGAGCTCTTCCATTCCAGTACGGACAGGTTTGTGTCCAAGTGTAGTTATCACTGAGCTCTTCACTCCAGTAAGGACAGGTTTGTGTCCAAGTGTAGTTATCACTGAGCTCTTCACTCCAGTACGGACAGGTTTGTAATTCTGATGCCAGGCATTATGCAGGTGATTACCACTAGTTGTTACATTACCATTCATTTCTATAAATGTGATATGTTTTTATACAATTATTATAATTTTCACTGACTTCTTTCATTGAGAAAATAAAGATATTGAAATATAAGTATGAGTTATGTTCCATATTTATCACATTTTTACTTGAAATGCTGTACAAAATAATTGTTTTGTCAGATGGTACTAGACAGAAGTGTCATTATAATATTAGACCCATTTCACAAAACGTGAAGACAAAGAACACGGACGTTTATGTAGCTACTTAGCAGAAGTCTATGTACACAAAGCAGTTTTGTGAAAGGCCAATTAAACATAACAGTCTAGGATAAGATTTTTGAAGGTCATCACTCAGCAAAACCTCAAGCCTGGCCTCAATTTTATTACTCTGCGTACAACACAAAGTGATCGACTCTTAATCAATATTTTACTTGTGCTGATGACATTATAGAAAATTCAACATCACATAATATTTACATGCATTTATGTACAAATATTGATAGTCTCTAATTCATAAGATATCAATTCGCCTTTGTGTCCTATTAAGTATTGCCAAATCATCCCATTGGAATAGCTTTTTTGTCCAAAGGTTAAACATCTTTTGTCCTATGAGAGGAACTTTTTGTCCCTTTAAAACAATTTGTCACTTGGGGGTAGAGTACATTTTCAACAGAATGTCCTTGTGTCCCTTAGCAGTACCATTTTAAACACTAGTTGTTTTCCATAGCTGCAGTTCTAGCTGTCCACATATGTTCCATATGGAGTGTGCGTACAGTGGGAATGTGTGTGTCACGTGTAGAAGTGAGTCCTCTAATTTGTCCTTCAGTCCCTGTAACATGGCACGGTCTTTGGTCACATGGCTACTGTAGTATTCATCCAACACAGTCTGCAGGAGCTGGATGACAAATATGATGTTTTCGAACCAGGATACCTGCAACGATTTGCCATTGACACAAACATCCTGTAAATGCTGTGAAAATCTTTGGATTTCCTCCATCATAACTTCCTGAGAAATTCTTGTTACTGGTGGTTTTGAGAACTCAAGAACCAGATCTATACTTTGCTGTCTACTATTTCGCTGAAAGGATATGATTTTTTTCCAAAATAAGTACATGTACTGTATAGGGGGAAAAGTGAACATCAAAAAGACATGGAAAAGGTATCTAAATTCTAGTCTTGATGCATATGTCGTTTTCCAAATGAGAAAGTATTTATACATAATGGAAATCATCTACTCTACTGCAATTAAATTTTTGTCTGTATTTGGTCCGTTCTTATGACTCGCTTTTAAAACTCAAACCATTAATGCCCGTACCTGTGTATGGGAAGAATCCTCCTGGATGTTGAGTATGTCCTCCACCAGACTTTTAACTATGTCCTTGATGAGGGAGACGATAGGTATGTTGGATGCGAGGTCAGGTAACCGGTCCATCAGTTGTACTATACACTGTATACAACGCTGTAGGGACTTTACAGACACCATGAATGTCTTATCCTGTATACATCTTTTTATTGTCTGTAAGCTTTGGACAATAGTTGTGTGATTTAAATTAGTCATCGATTTCAATTTTACTTCCAGAGATGAATAATCTTTCTCTGAATTTGTGGCAATTTTATCTCCAACATTGAGTCGCTCTAATTCTGATGCTTGCCTTGTGACCTGTTGTAAGTTTATGACACTTTGAAGGAACTGTGTGTTTCTATGGAGAGAGTCAAAGTCTCTCCTCTCCACTAAGGTCACATCATGCATCTCTGTGCCAGACGATGGTGGGGTAGGTAACAAAACTTCAACATCAGCTGAGAACAAAATAAAAAACAAGATATAATCATTTTCAAAAACATTTAAACATATTTGTTACACAAAAATACTTAAGATAAGTTTTTTAAAGTGGGTGGGCATTTTGAAACAAATAACATAAGCTCTATAGAGCTTTTGACCGACATAAACCGAAATCTAACATAATGGTAATTATAACTAGTTAAACTTACGATAGTGCTGATGAAAAAACTATGGAATCAGTCCGTGATATGTCCAAATACAATGGCATTGTGGTAGACCAGTCGATGCTTTGCCTTACCTTGTGACACGTCCTGCTGGGCATGGCTCTTTTCCTGTGAAGACATAGAACCCATAGCGATCTGTTGACGCAGGTGGAGGAGTTCTGCCTCCAACGACGTTTGCTTGTTCTGAAGTTGCCGGTTAGCGTTGTGGAATGCAGTACCGAGAGCCTCCGTGAAGGTCCGGACGGGTGTGTTCTTTGGCTTTATGGCGCAACATGCTACAGCAACACATACCTTCATCATGTGCACTTGGTGAACAAGTGAGTTTTCTGAAACTATGAAAAGGATCAAATATGATAAATTTACATTCTTTCACCCTTGTTTGTGTTATTAGGAAATAAAACTGCAATTAATCTCCTTGTGATACCTAGCCTACCTTGTGAGGTTGATTGGTCATCTTTTTCCATTTTCGTGCAAATAATGTTTCATCTTAGTCATTCATACCCTTAAAAATCAGAATCACCAACGTGAAAAAGATACTCCTTTCGCTCCTTTTGTCGTAGCCTTATTCAGGTTAACAGTTAGTCCACTGAGTTACCACTGAGCTAAACATCAAAGTACGTTTCTTCGTTTTTTATACTCATGTAAATAGATTACGATTGCCTTCTACCTTCGCGATAGGGTGAATCTCCCTTTAAATAGCTCAATAACAAATAAAAACCACTCCTATTTAATAGTGACCAATTTTTGAAATGTCAGCGATATCCAACGCTTGTGAAAAATATTGAAAAAAAATATATACAACTAACGTACAATATGACTTTTCCAAAAGATGTATCGGAATCACTGCATTGAAATGAATATTGAATTACTAAAGTTGAAGATCAATGGATTTCGTTGCAATTTACGATAGAAAAGACTACTTCATCTCAATGAAGCAATTTTCAGATGCTCTACATGATTAAGATGAGGTAAATGCATAGATCTTTCAACTTTAACTTTCCCATTATCAAACTTGCTTTCACGCAATAAACTGGAACAACTTCAATAAAACCACTGAAAGAGCTAATTTAATGTTATTTTAAGTCCAAAATGAACAGATATGCCTATTCATTTCATGCAATTTGCATTTTAAAAATGACGAAAAAATGTATAAAAAAAATTCCTTTCTGTGTGTATGATTCTTCGTAGAAATTTTACCAAAGAGCAAGAAATGGTCAATGATTTTGGAAAATGTAAAATGTGCTTTGTCCGATAGACCGATTACTGAATTATTTTGATAAAGATAACTACCATGACATGACCATTTGATGACAGTTTTTCTGGACAAAACCAATGCTAAAAAAAAATAAGCATTTTTTTCTTATTAAGAATCGTGGTCTATGACATGTTTTACTGCGCATTAAAATTTGCATGATGTCATGGAGATTTTCAGAAGAAATTTGTCTATATAAGGAGACAGGACCCAAATCGGATCACTTTTTGCCAAAAAACTGTTAAATCAATAAATGTGTCAACAGATCAGCTATTACAGTGATGTAACCTTAGAATAGATAGCCATGCACCATTTTTTGATTACAGATGATTAGTTTTTAAGTTCAAATAGCGTCAGAAAACGTAATTCAAACTCAAAAGTCAGTGTTTTGTTTACGTTTTTAGAAAATGGCGCGTGCGACGACCATGCCATCTGTTTTGGACTACAGGAATAAATTCACCCTATAGAAATACTTGTTTTCATATAAGTTCCAAAGGCCATCATAAAATGTTTATACGCTGACAAAAAAAAATCATTTGAAGCGTAAGATACTGCAAAATTCAAGCATTCATTCTAAAATAAAAAAAAAAATCGCGTGAGCCCCGGGTGCTATTTTTATTGTAAGAACACCCATCGATATTCTTCCTTTGATAAAACCAAAAATGAACATAATTTATCCTCAGTATTTTCAGTAAATGAATAAAGTGATGATTTGATGAACCGATTTGGGTACCGTCGCCTTATCTTATCAAAAAATGGCGGGAAACTCGTTTATGCTGCTTTTGTGCTCTTTGCTAATTGCGGAAACAATGTATCGTTCAAAGTGGACTTTGAGGAATCCAAATCAGTCGTTCTGGGAGGGTTTTTTATTGGGAGTGGAGGGGGGGGGGGGGGGCTACNGCTACTAGGGTCTTGCCACATATTATACATTATTTTAATCAATCGGTCATATTTCAACCAATCACTCAAAATAGGCCCAAAGGTCTTATCACACTACTCCAGACAAAGTAATCACTTTGGATACGTTTGAGATCCTTACATTTAACCATTACCAGGAATCCGGACTGGGCATTGTCGCCATTCATATTGACAACCGCTTCTTTGAATTGTGTTCAGGATGCACGTGAGTAGGTCATAACTGTGACGTGATACCTTTATTACAGAGTATGGGGTTAAGGTGAGGAGGTTATAACTGTGACGTGTGATATCTTTATTACAGAGTACGGGGTTAAGGTGAGGAGGTTATAACTGTGACGTGTGATACCTTTATTACAAAGAACGGGGTTAAGATGAGGAGATTATAACTGTGACGTGCGATACCTTAATTACGGAGTACGGGGTTAAGATGAGGAGGTTATAACTGTGACGTGTGATACCTTTATTGCAGAGTACGGGGTTAAGGTGAGGAGGTTATAACTGTGACGTGTGATACCTTTATTACAGAGTATGGGGTTAAGGTGAGGAGGTTATAACTGTGACGTGTGATATCTTTATTGCAGAGTACAGGGTTAAGATGAGGAGGTTATAACTGTGACGTGTGATACCTTTATTACAGAGTACGGGGTTAAGGTGGGGAGGTTATATCTGTGAAGTGTGATACTTTTTTACAGAGTACGGGGTTAAGGGGAGGAGGTTATAACTGTGACGTATGATACCTTTATTACAGAGTACGGGGTTAAGGTGGGGAGGTTATATCTGTGAAGTGTGATACTTTTTTACAGAGTACGGGGTTAAGGGGAGGAGGTTATAACTGTGACGTATGATACCTTTATTACAGAGTACGGGGTTAAGGTGGGGAGGTTATAACTGTGAATGTTTACCGTTGAAAGCGAAGTTACAGTGTTAGATTTTTTTTAATTTATTTTGTCGTTGACAAAGGTAAAGTTGAAGCGTTCAAACCCGTTACGTTCTGATACCTTTATTACAGAGTTCAGGATTAGGGTGTGTACTGTTTAACGTTATTGGTTGATATCGTTACTATCTAGGGCGGTGTAAAGGTGTGGAGGTTTTATGCGACATTCTACATGTTTACCATACCTGTTTGATTATTTTATCGTATCCAACAACATATCAATGCACTTGGAGCTACATGCAATGCACTTTCACCTTAAACTTGATTACATGAGCATTTATCCTGTAACTGATTTAATGTTATCGAGATCGCAATGATAGTCCACTGCGTATTTAGTGACAAGACGTATGGTAAGCTTGCAGGCTGACGTATACTGAAACAACAATCACTCTCAACGCCAATGAGGCTTGAAAAAAATATTTACCGAATTGGCTACCATCTCAAAACAAATATATTTACATGCATGAATTTGCATGCCATACTTATGGTGTATTGGTATTATAATTGCTACTACCAATATGCACCATTGACCTGCTGCTGACATGTGTATATTAGTTTCAAATCTGTACTAGAGTGGGATTAGATATCACATATGGAAAAAAAAATCACCTGACATAGATCTAACGAAGACGAATACGTAAGGTTAGCCGTTGAGAAGCTGCTAGCTCAAAGAGAGGTCGACCTATGGACGTTTGAACAGCATGGTTATTCGCATAGGGAGCATAGCTGTACTGGCATCAGGTAGACACAATATTGATCATATCCTACTTTAGTTAAATATTTGCTTGTGAATTGTGATTCTGTGAAACGTGGAAGTGTACATGTATTTATCATCAAGTTTTATGATCTTCTATTTCATCTCAATAAGTTTATTTTGCGCGTGTTTCACACTATCGACTGTGTCAGATACGGATAGTGGAATTACTCTAACAACTAAATGTGGTAATGATATTTCATATACGTTACCTTGATTTGATTTTCATTTCTGTATTGTTACACTATTTATTTATATATATCAGACCTATACGCAAGCTAGAATATCAGTTCTTATAACTTGTACGTAAGCTGTTACCAGCTTCTCAGGACTCTGGTATATAGATTCCTGTATGTAGTAGTACCCATTTTAGCGGCGTCGATTAATTTATATGTCTATTATCATTATTTCAATAGAGATTCCATAAACAGTGTAAAATGTACACGTTAGTGTAACCAAAAACCAATTTGTGTCTTATGATTTTTTGTCCGTATTTTACACTAATGGCCTTAACAGATAGTGAACTACTATCCTAACATAATATTTAAATTTGGTTATGACATTCTTACATGTTGAATTGCTTTATATCATGCTATGTACTGTTACATTGTTTATTTCTGTACCAAAACCTGTAAGTTGGGTGTTATCGGCTAATCCAGCATCATAGTATCCTGAATGTAGTAGTACCTATTTGATTTTATCCCCCTTGAGTCGATTTATTTATTATCATTAACGCTACAATTATTTGTATTATTATTACTACTTATTTAAAAAAAAAAATGCATAAATTCTGCGTGCTATACATTTGCTATATATTGCTACACTGCAAACCTATACCTAAGTTGTATACCGGATCCTCCGGAATCCGGTTAATAGAATCTTGTATGTAGTAGTACCCATGTTTTCAACTATCATTCTCACCACTAATCCACTATATGAGTCTATTTTGTACATATTTTTTTACACTATTTGGTTGTGGCAGATACCAATGGAATTACTCCACTACATAATGAGACCTAGTGATAATGTTCACGTTATTTTGATTTGAGCCTTAGCATTGTGTAAGTTAATTTATGATCGCTAACGCGAGCATGTATGAACGTGTGTGTGGGTGTGTGTGTGTGTGTGCCTGCACGTTACTATATGTATTTTCAGTTCCAGTACCGGTCACAAAATATTAACAATTACCTGGTCTTTTCCCCCTCTCTTCAAATTTGGCTCTGATGAACGTATTTCAACTCTTCATAGTCATTTTTTTTATATCCGTTTCCTCTTCTGCCCTACCCCCTCCCCTATTGCCCAGTGTGCCTCTGACTACTTCTATTATCATGATCACGACACCTTCTCGAGCACTCACTTACCTCCTTGCCCAGTCTGGCATTACATAATGCCTATTGATGTTGGGTTTTTTTTGGTTTTTTTGTTTTGTTTTTTTGTTTATGAAATACTTGATTGTACCTCTTATTCTAATATTTTGTATGTAACATTTTTAATTCATGTCATGGCATACATCTATCAATCTATACATAAATTCATAAGTTTTCGATGAAATAATTGATTGCACTTTTCCTATTATTCTTATATTTGGTATGTAACATTTTTAATTCATACTTAAATTGGGATAACAAATTAATTCCTTTCTGTTTCTGTTCGCTAATATGATATACTTTATAAATGGTGTATCCAATTATAGTAAGTAAAATATTGACCTCTGTGTAACTATTACAATTAATTTTGTAACCAACTACAATGTATTTTAGATTTTGCATATTTACTGTATATCCAACACCTTTAAATAGTTTTGTTATTCTTGCCCAATATATACTCAAAT
Organism: Mizuhopecten yessoensis; assembly: GCF_002113885.1. Lineage (NCBI taxonomy): Eukaryota > Metazoa > Mollusca > Bivalvia > Pectinida > Pectinidae > Mizuhopecten > Mizuhopecten yessoensis. The sequence continues at coordinate 204,172 of NW_018408499.1, forward strand.
AGTCACATTCAATAAAGTAATGTCTATAATCCTCTGTGACATTACAAATGTTACATAAATTATTATCCTCGATTTTCCACTGATTTAGCAGTACTTTATTTGGTAATATGTTTTGAAAGAGTTTCCATCTATACATTTTATGACGGTTATCTTTCAGATTATAAAATATAAATTGAGTCAAATCATTAAAAAGTTGTGATCCTGCTATGTTCAGCACTCTCTTCCACTTTTCAATGGAGTGCGTTTTTATACACTTTTTTGCTATAAACGCATTGTACAAAAATGTATTATTAATAGTTTCTATCTGTTTATACTGTTTTCCATCATATGTTAGAAATCCTTTGCTACATTTTACTTGTGTGCATCTTGATTCATTTGTTTTTAATAAATCTAACCACGTTTTTGGTATTGCATTTTTTAAAGTGTTTATTTCACTTATCCAATTTCTAGTATCTTGTAATTTATTCAATATGTTTTGTTCGTCTATTTTCCCGTGTCTATTAATAATATCATCGATTGTTATTATGTTACTATCAGCCCAGTGTTTGTAAACAAGTGATTTTCCTTTGAATTTTATATTGCTGTTCCCCCAGATAACTTCCTTTCTTACATCATAAAATGTTTTACAATTTCGTTTCAATCCCCCTCCTAGCCGTATCCACGCCTCTAACATATCAATGTAAAAATCAGATATATCAGTTTTCCCAAGATTTGTTATTTTACCGATGTTCATTTTAAAAATGAGATATTTTTT
>NW_018408499.1:207235-207986 GCF_002113885.1 Mizuhopecten yessoensis
TGTCCGCTTCTGATAAATTATCTATATCTCTACGTCGTGCTTTGGACTATTGGCATCTGTTGTTATCTGGAGATATAGAACTGAATCCTGGTCCCATGTCTTCTAGCTCATCTTCCTCATCTTGCTCATCTATATTTTCGAATATTAGTGGCCAGCTCGATGCGGTCAGTAACTTTTTATTTGTCCATCTTAATGTTCAAAGTCTCAAACAAAAACTTGATATTCTTTACACCGAGTTAAGTAATATAACAATTTTATCCTTTACTGAGACATGGTTAAATTTAAATGATATCTCATCTGACCTTAACCTGCCTGGATATTCTGACCCATTCTGCTACTCTAGACCTGATCGAATGGGCGGCGGTATATCGGTTTATGTAAAATATAATATTCCTGCAAAAAGAAGATCAGATATAGAGATAGCTACCATTGAATGTGTCTGGTTAGAAATTGTACTTGGTTCAGAGAAAATATTATATGATACTTTTTATCGGCCTCCATACTCTCCTGTCATCGTATGGTCTCATATCTCGCATTCTATAGAAAAAGCGTATAATACAGGCATCTCTCATATTGTGATAACCGGAGACTTCAATGCAAATGCCCTAGTAGACCACCATTCTTCCCACTTACGCGATATACTTGCTTCCTTTAATCTAACTCAGCTTGTTGAATCACCAACTTTTTATACAGAAGCCTCGGAGTCATTGTTAGATATAGTCTGTACTAGTAGTAATAACCTTATTAATAA
>NW_018408499.1:208498-209484 GCF_002113885.1 Mizuhopecten yessoensis
CTGTCTCAGATGACTTTGAGAAAGCTTGCTTATTTAATGACTTCTTTTGTGCCCAGTCTACAGTTGATGATTCCAATGTAAATCTCCCTAACATTAACGACGAATGTAATAATTCCTTATCTGATATTAACATCACAGCTAATGATGTCAGAGATGCTATTCTTACCACTGACTGTTCTAAGGCCATTGGTCCTGACCTGGTAAATCCTCGTCTTCTTAAAGAATCAGTAAATATCATATGTGTCCCCTTAAGAAATCTCTTTAACAGGTCAATTAGATCTGGTTTATTCCCATCTGAATGGAAGCTTGCTAACGTCACCCCTGTGCATAAAAAAGATAACAAGTCTATGTTAACTAATTACAGACCTATATCACTGCTATCGATCGTTGGTAAATTAATGGGAAAATGTGTCTTCGAATATGTCTACAGTTTTTTGCACACTCACTCCCTCCTATCCCCCCATCAATCTGGGTTTAGGCACGGTGACTCACCATCAAATCAACTTCTTGCGATCATTCATGATATATATTTAGCCTTAGACAATGGTAAGGAAATACGTATGGTCTTCTGTGATATTAGCAAAGCTTTCGATCGAGTTTGGCATAAAGGCCTTCTTTGTAAATTATCCAGCTATGGAATTCGAAATTCGCTATTAGTTTGGTTTGAAAATTATCTTTCCGATCGAAAGCAGAGAGTTGTCATCAATGGTAAAAATCAAATTGGTTAAATGTTAAGGCTGGTGTTCCACAGGGCTCTATTCTTGGACCTCTTTTATTTTTGATATATATAAATGACATTGTTAAAGATATACAAGCTAAAATAAAGTTATTCGCTGATGACACCTCTCTTTACGTAACCGTTGATATTCCTAGAGTCAGCGCAGATATTCTTAATAGTGACCTTAATAAGTTTCATAACTGGTCGCAAAGATGGTTAGTAAATTTTAACCCATCCAAAACAGAAACCCTGCTCATTAGTAGAAAAA
>NW_018408499.1:210097-240700 GCF_002113885.1 Mizuhopecten yessoensis
GGGCAGATACATCATGCTAGATTAAGAATGGAGTGTAGTTCCCTTAAGTTTTATCTATACCAGAGAAATCTAATTGATAGTCCTCTGTGTTCTTGCATGCAAGCAAATGAAACCAATGAACATTATCTATTACATTGTTGTCTTTTTTCTCAACTACGGTTACATACATTTAACGAAATCAATCATCCACTCTCAACTGATTTACTTTTGTTCGGGAATAATGAGCTTACAGATGACGAAAATGCCTTAATTTTTTCATCTGTACAAAACTTCATCATCCATTCTAAAAGATTTGACTAAGTTCTATTCGTTATACAACGATCCTTTGTTTCACATCACCTATTTCTTCTACTTCTATTCTTATTGGCACGGGTATCTATATCTTAATTTGGAATGAAATAAAGTTTATATTAAATATTTAAACTTGATTTTTAAGTGAATTAAGCATTTAAGATTTCATTTTATATTGTTATATGTCAACTTGCTAAATATGGTTGCTGTAAACTACATGCTATCAGCGAGGCGAGACATGAACGGTATCAAATCACATCCTATATAAGATATAACATTCATTGTTTGAGCTATTTTTAAGATAAGATTTTTGAAATTATTAGTTTTTATGTAAGATATCATAAAAACAAATTATATGACGTATAAATATTAATTATATACTTCAATATGTTTCTAAAACGTTGAAATTTTATAAGACTAAAATTTGAGGTATTAATTATAGAATATTTGTAAGTATTACATAAGGTGTACTATAATTAATCCTATTCAGTTTGATTTTATGTTTTAGCGAATGTTTTTGGCGAATTGAGATTTATTTTATCACGGTATAATGTTTAGCAAAATAATTTATCGTAAGGTTTTATATTTAAAACACATATAAGTATTAAATAATGTGTTTCGTAACACATGTACATCATATTAGGCTTTATATGAACTATTATTTATGTGATAGTTTTGTTTCGTTTGTACAACGTTAACTTAGATAACCCTTCCAACCGTAGGTCGGCAAGTCTGAATATTGAATATTATAACGTATAGTAAGGATTTCCTGATACAGCTTCCCTAACACTGGCTTACACTGCACCAGTCAACTGGTTATAGTAATGATTTCCTGATACAGCTTCCCTAACACTGGCTTACACTGCACCAGTCAACTGGTTCGTCCTTCTAGGACTCATCGGTGATGCTAAGGGGCAAACAAATGGAAATATGAATCGGTCTAAACTATTTTTTTGTATTTTTCTGGAAAAAGCATTGATCTAAAATCAAGGACTTGATACACGAACATTCCTCTGATAACTTCACCCTTTCTGATGCAAAGAATACCGTCGAGTATTTACCTTGAACAACATTGACATTCCAAGACGATTAGCACCAGATTGCTTTTATAAAACACTGCAAACAATGTAGGCCATCCATATCATGTATGGACGCAAATTAGTTAACAGGTGGTCAAGAAAAAGATGGCTGCGACGAAGATTCGAATTTGGAGCACAGAGAAAAAAACTCCACAAAAGAAATGGAAATAAAAGCTTCTGAATTGTAAAACAAACATCCCTAACTTGGACACATAACATGTACTCGGGATTCAATAACGGGTTTTCAGATTGGAACAAGAATTACTTATATATCTTACCCGACTGACCGGCCTTTATACAGAGGAAGATAATAGCGAATGGACATATATCTTACCCGACTGACCGGCCTTTATACAGAGGAAGATAACATCGAATGGACATATATCTTACCCGACTTACCGGCCTTTATACAGAGGAAGATAATAGCGAATGGACATATATCTTACCCGACTTACCGGCCTTTATACAGAGGAAGATAACAGCTAATGGACATATATCTTACCCGACTGACAGGCCTTTATACAGAGGAAGATAACATCGAATGGACATATATCTTACCCGACTGACCGGCCTTTATACAGAGGAAGATAACAGCGAATGGACATTTAACGAAACGAGAATGAAAACAAAGGTTGAAGGAAAGTCCACTGTTGGATAAAAATGTCTTAACTCAAAGGAACAACACTAAGACAAATTGATGACGCATACATCCCATGTGTTTTACCCGAACAACTCTTCACGAAGCTCTTGACTGGTATGACAGAGAAGAGACAACAGAGCCGACCAGAGCCGAAATCGAGACCTGCCGTAAAGGGCTACGAGACAATAAAAAAGCGTTATTTCAACATGGCACTTTCTTCTGCCATCTGCGCTGAGTGTGGAAACATGCTGCCCGTAAGCTCTGCAATGCCATTGAAATACTTGTCACTAATACGTAGTCAACTAACGCCTTGTCGGATTATTGTGAGATCATTGAATAACCTTGAAGGCGGATTAGCATAACAGGACCGTAAAGCAACACAGATCTGCGATTATGATGAAGGTTTGTACTGATTGCGGTAGAACCTCTGAAGTGATTGTCATACAGGTTGCCCATATTTTTCGACCTGAAAGATTTTAAATACTTATCAGAAAAGACGTGAAATGCTGCGGTTCGTGTAGTTGGAGAAATCGAGAAGGGAGACACCAGAATAGTTTTCTTTTCTTTACCGATAGCTAGTGTATACAGCCATGACATTAGAGCGAACGAGAAAGTGAAATTGGTGAGCAAAAAGGATAAAGCAAAGAATGTATCTGTTATCAACAAACCTGAAACTATTGTCATTACAAAAGTATTCTTTAACGATCATCGTCTAGGGCCAAAAAGAAGTAAATCATTAGACAACAAACATTGGCTGTACCATATGGTGATTTGGTTGATTAAGGACTCGTCATTGATATTAAAGATCAACAGAATTAGATAAGAAATCATGTGTAAAGTATTTCGATATACTGTAATGTTATAGCAAAGGGGAGGGATTTAATGTCCATCTCTATATTATTAAACAGGTTTACAACGTTCGGCTAAAACTGATATTTTTAACCTAATATTTCATGTAAATCGTTCCAGATTAAATCTCAACGGCAAGATAACGGACAGATCGTCCAACACTTTGTCCTGTAAAATAATCACTAGAAATGTTAAATAAGGAAGCGCTTTTTGAAAATTACACATTAATCGATGCGTGAGACCGATGAATTAAAGAGAACCATTTGAAAGTCGGAATCGAAGTGAGAAACTGTCTCGGCTGTGTTTCGTTTCCAGAAAATATATTGCAGACTACCATAATTCATATCTAATAAAAAAAATTGCAAGCTGTAGAGAAAAAAAACCTGTTGGTATTTCTCGCCGTCACGAAAAACAGATCATATCATTCAGGAAAATCACAAGTCCATATACGACTTAATCCTCAGACCTACACCACGGGAAGGATCCGGTCCATATACGACTTTACCCCTCAGACCTACACCACGGAAGTGTCCGGTCCATATACGAGTTTACCCCTCAGACTGCCACCAAGGGAAGGATCAGGTCAATATACGACTTTCCCCCTCATACCTACACCACGGGAAGGATCCGGTCCATATACGCCTTTACCCCTTAGACCCACACCACGGGAAGGTCCATGTACGACTTTACCCCTCAGACCTACACCACGGAAGGGTCCGGTCCATATACGAGTTTACCCCTCAGACTTACACCAAGGGAAGGATCAGGTCAATATACGACTTTCCCCCTCATACCTACACCACGGGAAGGATCCGGTCCATATACAACTTTACCCCCTCAGACCTACACCACGGCAAGGATCAGGTCCATATACGACTTTATCCCCTCAGACTTACCCCACGGGAAGGATCCGGTACATATACGACTTTACCCCTCAGACCTAAACCACGGGAAGGATCCGGTCCATATACGACCTTACCCCTCAGACCTACACCACGGGAAGGATCCGGTCCATATACGACTTTACCCCTCAAATCCACACCACGGGAAGGTCCATGTACGACTTTACCCCTCAGACCTACACCACGGAAGGGTCCGGTCCATATACGAGTTTACCCCTCAGACTTCCACCAAGGGAAGGATCAGGTCAATATACGACTTTACCCCTCATACCTACACCACGGGAAGGTCCATGTACGACTTTACCCCTCAGACCTACACCAAGGGAAGGATCCGGTCCATATACGACTTTACCCCTCAGACCTACACCACGGGAAGGATCCGGTCCATATACGCCCTTACCCCTCAGACCTACACCACGGGAAGGATCCGGTCCATGTACGACTTTACCCCTCAGACCTACACCACGGGAAGGATCCGGTCCATATACGACTTTACCCCTCAAATCCACACCACGGGAAGGTCCATGTACGACTTTACCCCTCAAACCTACACCACGGTAGGGTCCGGTCCATATACGAGTTTACCCCTCAGACTTACACCAAGGGAAGGATCAGGTCAATATACGACTTTACCCCTCATACCTACACCACGGGAAGGATCCGGTCCATGTACGACTTTACCCCTCAGACCTACACCAAGGGAAGGATCCGGTCCATATACGACTTTACCCCAAACTTAATGGTTCTAAGATTGGTAGTGAGCAGTTTGGGTAATGATTTGATTGAGAAACTGGCAGAGCCAGAGATAAAAAAAAAAAAAATCTCCTTGTTTTTGCGAGCACAAAATATATCTGTTTATGCAGACAGGGATTAGGCAATTGAATATCTTGTCCGGAGACACAACAACTTACTTATCATACAGATCGTTGACTGTGGTTTGGCCCTTGTCCGGAGACACAACAACTTACTTATCATACAGATCGTTGACCGTGGTTTGGACCTTGTCCGGAGACACAACAACTTAATTATCACAAAGATCGTTGACCGTGGTTTGGACCTTGCCCGGAGACGCAACAACTTACTTATCACACAGATCGTTGACTGTGGTTTGGACCTTGTCCCGAGACACAACAACTTACTTATTATACAGATCGTTTACTGTGGTTTGGACCTTGTCCGGAGACACAACAACATACTTATCATACAGATCGTTGACTGTCGCTTCGACCTTGTCCGGAGACACAACAACTTACTTATTATACAGATCGTTGACTGTGGTTTGGACCTTGTCCGGTGACACAACAACTTACTTATCATACAGATCGTTGTCTGTGGTTTGGACCTTGTCCGGAGACACAACAACTTAATTATCACAAAGATCGTTGACCACGGTTTGGACCTTGCCCGGAGACGCAACAACTTACTTATCACACAGATCGTTGACTGTGATTTGGACCTTGTCCGGAGACACAACAACTTAGTTATCACAAAGATCGTTGACCGTGGTTTGGACCTTGCCCGGAGACGCAACAACTTACTTATCACACAGATCGTTGACTGGGGTTTGGACCTTGTCCGGAGACACAACAACTTTCTTAACACACAGATCGTTGACTGTGGTTTGGACCTTGTCCTGAGACACAACAACTTACTTATCATACAGATCGTTGTCTGTGGTTTGGACCTTGTCCGGAGACACAACAACTTACTTATTATACAGATCGTTTACTGTGGTTTGGACCTTGTCCGGAGACACAACAACTTACTTATTATACAGATCGTTGACTGTGGTTTGGACCTTGTCCTGAGACACAACAACTTACTTATCATACAGATCGTTGTCTGTGGTTTGGACCTTGTCCGGAGACACAACAACTTAATTATCACAAAGATCGTTGACTGTGGTTTGGACCTTGTCCGGAGACGCAACAACTCAATTATCACACAGATCGTTGACTGGTTTGAACATCAAGGTTAAGAGATACAGACTTGTGTTTTGTCTTCCTTTCAGATTTGAGGCTGCTAATTTTTGTTAATTATGGTCCTGCTATGTGTTTTTTCTTTCTGAAAGTAAATACAATTCAATATCTCGTATAGCCCATGGTCGGGCGTAGGCTTCCACTTGCCTATCTTGAAATTCACATTACTTTAGACCATCCATGAGAAGCTGGCTGATCGTGTCATGAAATATGACATTTAGATCACGTGTTACCACGTTGTATGGGGATGTAGAACAAGACAAGCTGAACAGAATTTATGCGAAGGTCATCTATGTTCAGCTGTTGTAACGTTTGCTTGTAGTTGAAGAGCTTGGAAGCCACGGGTTTGATTAACTGTAGAAATGGATTTGGGTAGTTGTGTATCTGACGTACGGTAATATGTTAGTTTTGACGGTTGTAATAGTTATCTGACGTACGTACGGTACGGACATATGGGTCTTGGGTTCTGTCGTAAGTCCTCGAGTTTAGACTTGGACTTTCGGTTAGCACCTGATAAGGCTTGCTCCCGTAAATTCCCGACGCGTTTTGAGTTTTGCGTGGATGTACATACTTTCCGAAACTGATATTTTAGGAATACTATTTTCCACGTGTGCTTAAGCGCCTAAGAGTAATTTTGCATTTTATGTAGGGCGCTATATAAATGTTGTATATTATTATGATTTGGATGTTTTACTGAGATGTATATGTGGATTTGTGTACAGTGATTGCCGGAGTTCTGGCGGCCCATTCCTCGGTGGTTCTCCATTACATGCTGAAGGTTCCCATGGATCAGTCACAATGTACCTGTACCAACGACACGGATTACACGGAATTCCTGGAGCGCGTGATTGGCAACAACTTTAGTTGTTTTGGTGATGGGGTTGATGTTACGGTGACGTCATTTGGCCAATGCACAAACGAGACTTACACGAACAAAAACGATAGTCTGTGTGCAATCAAACAGCAGTGTATCTCTCAGGTCTACTCGGTGACCTCCGTCTTCACCCGCATGTAGGTATCCCAGTACCCGATCTGACATGGTCAAATCAACCTGTATGTATTATACACTTTTAAATACTTTCATAATGATACATCAGTGTTGTGGCATGTTAATGTAAAACAGTACCATTGCTAACATGTCTATGTGCTTTCAGTATTACAAACCTATTGGATGCGACATTAGATACTATTTGGGTATTTTTGTATCTGTTGTATCTGACGTAACTAATTTATTATATTCCATGAGTAAACTAGAGATATACCCCTGTATCCCAAAAATAAACTAGGGAAATCAAATGAGTAAACTAGATATATACCCCTGTATCCCAAAAATAAACTAGGAAAATTCTCTGACTTAGTAAAACCTCTATATACCATCAATAGATATACTCGGACTAACTAATTAATATATCACGTGAGTATACAAGAGATATGAACATATACACCCATGAGTAAACTACAGATTCTCTGACTAGCTAATACCCCTGTATCCCATTTGTAAACTAGATATTATCTTACTAACTAATTCCCTTGTTTCCCATTTGTAAACTACAGATTATCTGACACACAAATACCCCTGTTTCCCATTAGTAAACTACAGATTCTGTGACTATCTAATACGATTATGATGGCAAAAGTTTACGGAGAAAGGTTTACATTGTTTGGTTTTATTATCGACTCACTATTTTGGCACTCTTCGTTGTTTCGATTTTTTTTGTACTAATGGCGACTCTTTTATAGACAAAATTGCCATTTGGTGCAGTAGCTATTGACTTTGTTTTGATTTCTGCATCAACAATATAAACCTTTAAACAGGTGCTTCATTCCTTGGTATTTCTAGCGGTTACTGTCAGTACCTGAGGTTAGACGTAGCGGTGTAGCTTTAACTTACTCTTCGTTCCCCTGAACACTTGTGAATGGACAACATGGCCATACTGTACAGTAAATATTTACCTTGTTTGCTTTCGGCGTCTACAAATTAAAAAGATTAAAAATAAGAGACTTCTTACTTCGTTTTTCTACTGATTACTGAGAGCACCTGAGGTGTAACTCGAATTTATTCTGGCCATGTTTACATAAAAAAAAAATGTACAAATATAAATTACATGTTGTAGCCAAATAATGTATGAACGTAAGTTGATAAGGCCTGTTAAGGTCCCTTCCTCCTCCCTTTGATGTTTTTCTACACCATTTACAGTAAAAAGATAAATCGCTTCGGATCTCTGCAACGACTCACTGAATTCTCAATAGATTTCTCCTTACTTTCTATTGGTAGTGAATATTAACGAATACAACTGTAAGAATAGCACAGACTTAAGTCTCTTATGCTTCTGTATATTGACGTCTGATTAACTAACTACTACAATAGAACTGCTCCTGTGTTCCGTTAGTAAACTATATATATATTGACGTCTGACTAACAAATGTGCCTGTATTCCGTTAGTTAACTAGATATTGACGTCTGACTAACCAATTTACCCCTGTATGGCAATTTTGTACATTAGATCTAGGGAAACATCCATAAAAATATCATTTTCGTTCTTTGTTTTTTTCTGCACAGAAAAGAATCCGGATCATTGTGTAACAAAATTCGGACATTCTTTAACCAATACCTAGACAGAACAAAGTACAACAATTTACCAAAAAGAAATACCTTGCCAGATTGGCCTACCTCTTTACTGACGGTTAACGTCGCGTCTCTCACGTGTACTAGTCCTGGTTGTCATGGAGATAAGTCATGTAAGTATATATATATACACTTTTGTTATTAACAACACCATCACTTACTGATCGCAACGATAAAAATTGGATGAAGTTCTGATGTATTCTCACTGACACTTAGTTGAATATCGCTGTTGCGATAACCTGTTATCCCTCATGTATATAAGTTAACTCCTTGTATGCTGTGCTACTCATTTCTATCTGATGTCCATTAGTTCTGATTTCCTATACTGTGAGACAAAGGCAAGGGAAATACGAACTCAAGATAGGAAATCTAGTCCTTGGCCCCTATTTCGTATATGTTGCATTATAATCTTAATAAAAAGTCATTTAATATTAAGAAAATATATCAATAAATAATATTAGAGAATTCAATGTGAATGATAAGGCATTTAATTGCACTTGCGTTAGAATCATCGAACCTTATGAATCACCAGTCCAAGCCTCCGTTATAGTTGGTAGTAGGGTAATTATACTGGTGTCAAACGGTACATTTACAAGATTAGGTAAGTATTGCAGATATGAGTTAACAGCTTCTCCTATAACTTGCCAGTGTGATATTTTAACAAACAGGGTTGTAATATATTACATATTGGCCATTTGAATATGTTGACATTCCCTTCTCGTTCCGCAGGTTATAGCAGCCCAACCTCCCTCCTGAACAAAACACACGCAGACTCTCATTTCGCCAGCTGTGATGGACACGCGCCAACAAAGTCTATGCATTTTATATGTGGTACTTCAAGAAAGGCAAGACAGTCTGCCCGGACAGCAGACCCAGGGTCCATCATAGCGTCTATCGAACTATTAGGCAGGAGGAGACGTAAATCTGTCACGTCAACAACACTGGGCCAAAATATCAGAGTGACGGGTCAAACTGCTACAACAACTGACCTTGGACAAACTGCTACACAACGGCATCTAACCCAAAATACCACATTGACGGATGAAATTACCAGCGAGCCACGTTCTGGTAATGGCCAAAATACTATATCACCAGGTTCACTCCAAACAGCCACGGTGACGGTTCAAACTACCAGAAAAGTAGGTACGGAGACGATACAAAATTCTATGCCACCAGCCCTGATCCAAACTACTCTGCTTCCAGGCCAGACCCATAGTTCTATGTCAACAGGTTTAGGACCAAGTACCACGGTGGAGGGTCAAATTACAAGCCAACTAGATTCGCGAACGATTCAAACTACTTTGCCAACAATTGTCATTCAAGCTAATATGCCATCAGGTCTAAGCCCAGCTACCAAAGTTACGGGTCAAAATACCAACGGACCAGGTACGGGAGCAGGCATAACTGCTACGCCAATTGGTCTCAGCCAAACTGCTTTACAATCAGGTTTGAATAGGGCAGTAACGTTTCAAGATACAAGCGAACCAGCTCCAGGCCAAACAAATATGTCACCAAGTCAACATTCTACGGTAGCAGGTCGAAGTACCAGCCAACAAGATACGGGGACAGGACAAACTGCAACGGCAACTGGTCTTGGCCATACTGCTACGCAACCAGGTCTGACCCAAATAACTGTGTCACCAGGATTAAGTCAAACTTCTGATTTGACGAGTGAATCTGCTTTGCCGTCAGGTCTAAGTTCCATAGTGACGGGTCGAACTACTAGCCAACTAAGTACGAGGACTGACAAAACTGCTACGTCATCAGATGTAAGTCAATCTACGACGGTGACGGGCCAAACTACAATAGCACACAGCCAAAGCCAACCTACCACAGGGACAGACCAAACTGATACGTCATCAGTTGTAAGTCAACATACCTCGGTGATGGGTAAAACTACTAGCCAATTTGGTACGGGAACTAGTCAAACTCCTATGTTTACAGGTCTGAGTCAACCTACAAAGGTGACGGTTCAAACAACGGTTTCACAAGATCTGAGTCAATCACCTAAGGTAACGGGTCAAACTGCTAGCACACTTGGTACGGGGACAGGATCAAGTCTAAGTCAACCTACCACAGATCAAACTACCGTATCAACAGGTCTTAGCCAACCTACAACGGCCACTGGTCAAACTACTAGCCAACTATATATGGGGACGGCCAAAACTGTTACGTCATCAAGTCTACATCAAACTTCCATGGTGGTCGATAAGACTACTAGCCAATATGTTTCTGGGACGGATCAAACTAGGACGTCATCAGGTTTCAATCAAACTACCACAATGACTGGACAAACTACGACGTCATCAGGTCTAAATCAATTTACCACAATAATGGGAAAAAGTAGGACGTCATTAGGTCTAAATCAAACTACCACAATAACGGGTCGAAGTACGAGGTCACCCAGCCTCAACCAAACTACCAAAATGATGGGACGAACTACGACGTCATCAGATCTTAATCCAACTACCACAATGGCGGAGCAAACCAACTCGCCAGGTCACAATAAAACTACCACAATTACGGGACAAACTACGACGTCACCAGGTCTCATTCAAACTACCACAATAACGGCACAAACTACCACGTCATCAGGTCTTAATCAAGCTAACGTAATGACAGGACAAACAACGACGTTACCAAATCTCAATCAAACTACCGTTATCACTGGTCAAACAACCACGTCATCAGTTCTCAATCAAACTACCACAATGACGGGACAAACTACAACGTCACCAGGTCTCAATCAAGCAACCAAAATGACGGGACCAACTATAACGTTACCAGGTCTCAATCAAACTACCGCAATGACGGGACCAACTACAACGTCACCAGGTCTCACTCAAACAACCAAAATGACGGGTCAATCTACAACGTTACCAGGTCTCAATCAAACTACCGCAATGACGGGACCAACCAAAACGTTACCAGGTCTCAATCAAACTACCGCAATGACGGGACCAACAACAACGTTACCAGGTCTCAATCAAACTACCGCAATGACGGGACAAACGACGGCCTCATCAGTTCTCAATCAAACTACCGCAATGACGGGACCAACTACAACATCACCAGGTCTCAATCAAACTACCGCAATGACGGGACCAACTACAACGTCACCAGGTCTCAATCAATCTACCGCAATGACGGGACAAACGACGGCCCCATCAGTTCTCAATCAAACTACCGCAATGACGGGACCAACTACAACATCACCAGGTCTCAATCAAACTACCGCAATTACGGGACAAACTACAACGTCACCAGGTCTCAATCAAACTACCCCAATGACGGGACCAACTACAACGTCACCAAGTCTCACTCAAACTACCGCAATGACGGGACCAACTACACTACCGCAATGACGGGACCAACTACAACGTCACCAGGTCGCAATCAATCTACCGCAATGACGGGACAAACGACGGCCCCATCAGTTCTTAATCAAACTACCGCAATGACGGGACCAACTACACCGTCACCAGGTCTCAATCAATCTACCGCAATGACGTGACAAACGACGGCCACATCAGTTCTCAATCAAACTACCGCAATGACGGGACCAACTACAACGTCACCAAGTCTCAATCAAACTACCGCAATGACGGGACCAAATACAACGTCACCAGGTCTCACTCAAACAACCAAAATGACGGGACCAACTACAACGTCACCAGGTCTCAATCAAACTACCCCAATGACGGGACCAACTACAACGTCACCAGGCCTCAATCAAACTACCGCAATGACGGGACAAACTACAACTTCACCAAGTCTCAATCAAACTACCGCAATGACTGGACCAAATACAACGTCACCAGGTCTCACTCAAACTACCACAATGACGGGACCAACTACAACGTCACAAGGTCTAACTCAAACAACCGCAATGACGGGACCAACTAAAACGTTACCAGGTCTCACTCAAACAACCGAAATGACGGGACCAACTACAACGTCACCAGGTCGCAATCAAACTACCGCAATGACGGGACCAACTACCACGTTACCAGGTCTCAATCAAACTACCGCAATGACGGGACAAACGACGGCCTCATCAGTTCTCAATCAAACTACCGCAATGACGGGACCAGCTACAACGTCACCAAGTCTCAATCAAACTATCGCAATGACGGGACCAAATACAACGTCACCAGGCCTCACTCAAACAACCGCAATGACGGGACCAACTAAAACGTTACCAGGTCTCACTCAAACAACCGAAATGACGGGACCAACTAAAACGTTACCAGGTCTCACTCAAACAACCGAAATGACGGGACCAACTACAACGTCACCAGGTATCAATCAAACTACCGCAATGACGGGACCAACCACAACGTTACCAGGTCTCAATCAAACTACCGCAATGACGGGACAAACGACGGCCTCATCAGTTCTCAATCAAACTACCGCAATGACGGGACCATCTACAACGTCACCAGGTCTCACTCAAACAACCGAAATGACGGGACCAACTACAACGTCACCAGGAATCACTCAAACAACCGCAATGACGGGACCAACTAAAACGTTACCAGGTCTCACTCAAACAACCGAAATGACGGGACCAACTAAAACGTTACCAGGTCTCACTCAAACAACCGAAATGACGGGACCAACTACAACGTCACCAGCTCTCAATCAAACTACCTCAATGACGGGACCAACTACAACGTCACCAAGGCTCAATCAAACAACCGCAATGACGGGACCAACTACAACGTCACCAAGTCTCAATCAAACTACCGCAATGACAGGACAAACTACAACGTCACCAAGTCTCAATCAAACTACCGCAATGACGGGACCATCTACAACGTCACCAGGTCTCACTCAAACAACCAAAATGACGGGACAATCAACAACGACACCAAGTCTCAATCAAACTACCACAATGACGGGACAATCTACAACGACACCAAGTCTTAATCAAACCACCACAATGACGGGACAATCTACAACGACACCAAGTCTCACTAAAACTACCACAATGACGGGACAATCTATAACGACACCAAGTCTCAATCAAACCACCACAATGACGGGACAATCTACAACCACACCAAGTCTCAATCAAACCACCACAATGACAGGAAAATCTACAACGACACCAAGTCTCAATCAAACCACCACAATGACGGGACAATCTACAACGACACCAAGTCTCAATCAAACCACCACAATGACAGGACAATCTACAACGACACCAAGTCTCAATCAAACTACCACTATGACGGGTCAATCTACGACGTCATCAGATCTAAATCAAACTACCACAATGACGGATCAAACCAATTCTTCACTAGGTCTTTATCAAACTACCATAATGACGGGAAAAACTACCACGTCACAAGTTCTTAATCAAACTACCCTACTGACTGGACAAACTACGACATCATCAGGTCAAAATCAGACCACAGAAATGACGGGACAAACTACGACGTCATCAGTTCACAATCAAACTACCACAATGACGGGACAAACTACGACGTCACCAGGTATCAATCAAATTACCACAATGTCGGGACAAACTACGGCGTCATCAGGTCTGAATCAAACTACCACAATGACGGGACAAATTACGACGTCACCAGGTCTCAATCAAACTACCACAATGACGGGACCAACTACGACGTCACCAGGTCTCAATCAAACTACCACAATGACGGGACCAACTACAGCGTCACCAGGTCTCACTCAAACTACCGCAATGACGGGACCAACTACAACGTCACCAAGTCTCACCCAAACTACCGCAATGACGGGACCAACTACAACGTCACCAGGTCTCACTCAAACTACCGCAATGACGGGACAAACTACAACGTCACCAGGTCTCAATCAAACTACCACAATGACGGGACAAACTACAACGTCACCAGGTCTCAATCAAACTACCGCAATGACGGGACCAACTACAACGTTACCAGGTCTCAATCAAACTACCACAATGACGGGACCAACTACAACGTCACCAGGGCTCACTCAAACAACCGCAATGATGGGACCAACTACAACGTCACCAGGTCTCAATCAAACTACCGCAATGACGGGACAAACTACTACGGCTTCTGGGCTCAATCAAACTACCGCAATGACGGGACAAACTACTACGGCTTCTGGTCTCAATCAAACTACCGCAATGACGGGACAAACTACAACGTCACCAAGTCTCACTCAAACTACCACAATGACGGGACCAACTACGACGGCACCAGGTCTCAATCAAACTACCACAATGACGGGACCAACTACAACGTCACCAGGTCTCAATCAAACTACCACAATGACGGGACAAACTACAACGTCATCAGGTCTAAATCAAACTACCACAATGTCGGGTCAATCAACGACGTCATCAGATCTTAATCCAACTACCACAATGACGGATCAAACCAATTCTTCACTAGGTCTTTATCAAACTACCATAATAACGGGGAAAACTACCACGTCACAAGTTCTTAATCAAACTACACTACTGACTGGACAAACTACGACATCATCAAGTCTAAATCAGACTTCAGAAATGACGGGACAAACTACGATGTCATCAGGTCGCAATCAAACTACCACCGTTACGGATCAAACTTCGACGTCATCAGGTCTAAATCAAACTACCGCAACGACGGGACAACCTACGACGTCATCAAGTTTTAATGAAACCACCACAATAACGGGACGAACTACGATGTCTGCAGGTCTTAATCAAACTACCACAAAGACTGGACAATCTACGACGTCGTTAGATCTTTATCAAACTGCTGCAATGACAGAAGAAACTACGGCGTCATCAGGTATCATTCAAATTACCACAATGACAGGACAAACAACGACGTCACCAAGCCTCAATAAAACTAACGCAATGACGGGACAAACTACGACGTCAACAGGTCTTAATCAAACTACCGCAATGACGGGACAAACTACTACGGCTTCTGGTCTCAATCAAACTACCACAATGTCGGGTCAATCTACGACGTCATCAGATCTTAATCCAACTACCACAATGACGGATCAAACCAATTCTTCACTAGGTCTTTATCAAACTACCATAATAACGGGGAAAACTACCACGTCACAAGTTCTTAATCAAACTACACTACTGACTGGACAAACTACGACATCATCAAGTCTAAATCAGACCACAGAAATGACGGGACAAACTACGACGTCATCAGGTCGCAATCAAACTACCACAATGACGGGACAAACTACGACGTCACCAGGTCGCAATCAAACTACCACAATTACGGGACAAACTCCGACCTCACCAGGTCTGAATCAAACTCCAGCAATGACGGGACAAACTAGGACGTCATCAGGTTTCAATCAAACAACCGCAATGACTGGACAAACTACGACGACACCAGGTTTAAGTCAACCTACTACAATGGTCAATCAAACTACGACGTCAAGCCAACCTCAGACGCAAACGATGACTTCAAAAACACCGAACAATCAGCGGGAGATCATGAATGATAATACTGACGTCACCGATGGTCCCAGTGTGACCACCATGGCTGGAATTGTAATAGGGTGCGTACTTGTCCTGCTCATTTTAGTGATTGTAGCTGCCGTGATACGTAAGAATGTAAGGCAGATGAATCGAATAGGGAGTAACACGGATTTAATTGATCCCGCAGAACTCTACACCCTCTACAAAACACCACCGGAAACTGCCGCAAAGCCTAAGTTTGTGTTTAGATAAATCTATGGCACTACTCCGAGCAGCGGACTCAACCCACAGAAGTTAAATTGTTCAAAACAAATATCTTAACGTATATGGCTCTAACACAGCATATAACTTCGTTAATCACAGAGATGATGTGACACTGGACAGATATTTCTGTAGCGGAACTAGACTGAAAAACGTCACGTTTACATTGTGTAAATAATTACACAAAACGTCCCGTTAATATTATGTAAAAAATATTCCAAAACGTCATGTAAACGTTGTGTTAATAATAACCCAAATGGTCACATTAATGTTGTGTTAATAATAACTAAAAACGTCACGTTAACCTTTGTTTTAATAATAACTAAAAACGTCACGTTAACCTTTGTTGTAATAATAACTAAAAACGTCACGTTAACCTTTGTTGTAATAATAACTAAAAACGTCACGTTAACCTTTGTTGTAATAATAACTAAAAACGTCACGTTAACCTTTGTTGTAATAATAACTAAAAACGTCACGTTAACCTTTGTTGTAATAATAACTAAAAACGTCACGTTAACCTTTGTTGTAATAATAACTAAAAACGTCACGTTAACCTTTGTTGTAATAATAACTAAAAACGTCACGTTAACCTTTGTTGTAATAATAACTAAAAATGTCACGTTAACCTTTGTTGTTATAATAACTAAAAACGTCTCGTTAACCTTTGTTGTAATAATAACTAAAAACGTCATTCAAACGTTGTGTTAATAATAACCTAAAACGTCACGTTAACTTTGGGTTAATAATAACTCAAAATGTCACGTTAATATTTTGTTGATTTTTAACCCAAAACGTCACGTTAACATTGTGTTGATAATTACTCAAAATGTCAAGTTAGCAAGGTGTTATTAATAACCTAAAACGTCACGTTAACTTTGGGTTAATAATAACAAAAATTGTCGTGTCAACACTATGTTAATAATAACCCAAAACGTCACTTTTATGTTGTGTTAATGATAATAATAACCAAACATGTCACGTTAACATGTTGTTTATGGGGTTTTTGTTATAATTGTTCAAAAGAGTTTTTTTTAATAATAATGGATCAGTAATTCATTCAGATCATATAATTACCTATTTGTCACCAATCATCTTTCATGTTACCACTCATGCCATACAAATTATGCAAAAAGAAATTTGTATCACTAAAGACTGCATATGGATAAGTATTATTTCATTTAATATCACACTGTATTGCTATAAGGAAAATTTTTGAACCACAAAGTTATCTTTTATTACATTAGCCAGAGCCATAACAGAGAGAGTACCATGTATAGTTCTGGTTCTGTAGATATAGGATTTGATTAGAAGAAGAACTTCATTCTCAATGCGATTGTAAATGCCTGTGTTATTTACCAAACCAAATAACAATGTTTCTTTATTAATAGGTAATGTAATTGTTAGTGCATTTAACAACCTTTCAAAACTTGCCAGAAACTTCTGAACCTTATCAAATTCCCAGAACATATGCACGATTGTCTCCCTTTCTCTATTACAGAAATTACAATTAGGATTGTTTGATAAGACTATTTTATGTGCATAAGAGTTAGTTGTTAGAATATAGTGGTTAACCTTAAATTGTAGCCAACGGAGTTCAGAATTTTGAGTTGATCGAAAAGGAATACTGTAAAAAGAATCCATTTCTCTTCATTATAGTCAAAGATATTCCCCCATTTTTGCTGACCAGTTATGTTAATATTATTTCTCAGGAGTAAACGGTAGAATTCCTGCGACCTTTTTTTTCTTTGGGATTAGCTCAAGATAAAGTGGAATAATCGGAAACGTCAATGTTCTACTTGGAGATGTTAAAGGCCTCAAGTATTTCTTAATAATTTGGATTACTCCATACTATTGTAAATAATTTGTTATTGTACCAAACACAGTACAGAATTCATTAAAATTATAAAAGGAAAACGTTCTATTGTCTTTTATTAAGTCATTCACTATACTAATTCCTGCATCGAACCATTTTTTTGTAGAAAATTGGTTGGTTTTTAACAACAATGTTTTTGTTAAACCATACTGGAGTTTTAAGTATCAACTCCTCATCATCATTAAGATTTCTAACAAGTTCTTCTTTAACTCTAAGATTATACCAAGCCTGAAATACATCTTCCCAGAATATATATTTTTACATTTAGTTTTCGTTACGTGTAGATCATCATTCCAACATTTAGATAAAAGCTGAACGTCTACATTTTTTTCAGAATTCCTAGCCATTTACCAAGTGAGCTAAAGATTCTCCTGATCCACCCTAACTTAAGAGCTTCTATATATTTCTTAACATGAACCATTTTTAGACCTCCTTCAATGTAAGTTTGTACAATTACCTCTCTCTTAACTTTATCTGTCTTACTATTCCATAAGAAGTTGGGAAGGACTGAGTTAAGTTTTTTTATAAAAACATCATCAGGATTGGGTAATGCAATAAAAGGATGATTGAACTGTGAGATAAGTAAAGATTATATTATACTAATTCTCCCTAAAGGAGTAAGAGATCTACGGCTCCAACACTTGATACGAGATTTGAGTTTAACAAGTTTTTTTATCGTAGTTCAGATTAGCTATTTTAAAAAGGTCTACATGGAATTCTAAACCTAAAAGATTGAAATGTCCCACCCCCCAGTTTAAGTTCAGTTCAGGTAATAGAACGTCCTCGCTATATTTTTTACTCCCTATCCATACAATCTGTGTTTTATCTAAGTTAATTTAGATCGACCCCACCCCCCACCACCACCCACCCACCGCCGCCTGATTTATAGCAGAACTGGCTTTTCTGTGTAAAACTTTTATCCATTTCCTCATATCATTTCCAAATTTAAAAAACCTGAGAACTTCATCAATAAATTTCCAAGAAACAGAATCGAAAGCTTTTCAAAATCAATCACTTAAATAGCATGCCAGGAATATCAATTTCTTCAGTATATTGCATAATGTCATGAATGAGTCTGGTATTTTCGCCTATGTATCTTCCTGATAAAAATCCTGTCTGATCGGGGTTAATTAATTTTCCCAAAAATGGTTTTATTCTATTAGCTATAGATCCTGAGGCTAATTTATACACAGTATTTAAGTGAGAAATTGGTCGCCAGTTCCTAATAAAGTGTCTGGGTTTATCACCCTTAGGCAAACATGTAATTATACCTTGCCTCTGTGTAACAGATAATTGATTGATCATAAATCCATAATTGATAGCCCTAACAACAAAGTTTCCCAATTTTTTCCAAAAACACTTAAAAAATTCTATCGTGAACCCATCAGACCCCGGACTTTTATTATTCTTCATACTTTTTAGAGTGGCGGAGGCCTCTTTAAGAGTAATAACTCCTTCAAGACTAACCGAATCAACATCACTTTATTTTGGAACATGACAATTCTTCAACAATTCTTCTCAAGGGCCGATTTCCAAAACGGCCCCTTCTCTGATTCAAATTTCCTGTTGGTGGTGCATTGCCCATGCCGTTGTGGTCACAAATCTATAAAGTATAAAGATTTAGGTCACTTGGTTTGTTTTTTATGGCTCCTCAAAGTTGTACCTTTCAGAAGCTGTCTAAGTGTTGATAAAATGTGCATGTTATGTAAAATATCAGTGAAAATCTAATCAAATGATGGTCACCGTAAAGAATACATTCATGGCATGATTGTGACAAAAAATCATGTTTCCATCGCGCCATTTGGCTGTTTTATGGAAGAAACAATCTCAAAAATGCCATTTTCGATGATAACATTTTAGACACAAAAACTGTGTTTTTTAGAGAATACACCCTTTTATGGGCGTTTATTGCATACCAATTGTTATCCTATTAAACAGTACGTAACATGCTGTTGATGAGAGGAAAAATCATCAAAATGTAAGTGGTGGAACATTTTCAAATGTTGGGTTGAATTAGCCTATGGTTGAATTGCCGATTTTCGACTTTCTTTAGATAATTAACAAAAAAACGAGAGTATTTGCTCGGTATGTTGAGAATATGTACACAGATATGAAAAAAAGTGAGAGAAACACTTTTTCATAAAAAAAATCCAAGATGGCTACTTCACAAGTCCCCGTGGTTGAAGACATTGGCTGACAAATAGACAGAACAACAAACAAAACGTGTTCCTTATGATTTTGGTTGGTTTTCGCATTTACGGGAGTGTTCATAGCTACGGGCGATTGTATAATACCTATATTTATAAGTTTGGTTAGTCACATGGTAACGGGGATCTTTCATATCGAGCCCCAAACATACTTTCGACATATGCACTCCGTTGCCGCATGGAAAACTATTTCAAGTTTTGTCGGAATTTCTTTACCTGTGGTTGTAATGGTCGAGGGTTTTCCAGCGTCCTGTAATACCCAAGGTAGTACAAGATACTGGAGATGTGCGCACACATTCCCATCGTTCTCTCTCCAACTGGGCACTGGCAGTAGTAGTCCTTTATTGGGGCCTCAACATCGGGTGAAACGGTGAACCGTATCCAAACGTTATATTTCGTTTGGCTTTTGTGTCGAGAATGTATTTGACATCGGAGAAGGTCTGGGGAGTGCTGGTAAAGCCACACCTCATAGTCTCCGTCATCACTTAAATGTTCGGCGATGTAACCAGGAGCCAGAGATATCTGATACGTTCCACACGTAATGGTTCTCAAGTAATCAAGATCGAGACGGGGAAACAGTACGGAAGATGCATCCATCTTGACAAACTCGGACCTTGCCCGTCTAGATAGATCCGGATCTGTCTTGACTCTCTGAGCTAAACCATTCGGTGTTGTCAAACGGTCCTTCATACGTTCAGCCATTAGCCTATCTTTGGCATCTCTCTCTGGAGATCTCTGGTAGATCGGTCCTCTAATACCATTCAGACAGGCTGTGACGGTTCGAAGCAAAGCCTCGATGACATTGATAAAGCTGTTAGACACCAATTGCGTTCGGAAGAACGTCCAGTGTTTCAGACGACCATGATAGGATTCCACAATCCACCTCGATTTGGTGATAGTTCTGTCAAGATTTGCTTGGACGTCAGAATGTTGACTTTGACCGGGTTTCAGGTATGACGGCATGCTAGCATTGAGGCCAGAGGCTTCGAGAACTGGTAGGACATCTCTAAAACCTCGGTCAACGACAACGTTGTCGTCTGGTTGTAGCCAAGTAACTAGCTTGTCCATGACTTTTTTTGTAATTGTAGCATCATTTTCGCTGCCAGTGAATGGTCCTACTGTGTCCAGAATGTAGCCATCTGGTAAGGCGATGCTCATGAATTTGAGATAGTTTCTCTTCTTCTGGCCACAGTAGGACATTCTCTGGAGCTTGTGGTCGGAGCTTTTCTGGATATAAATATAGGTGCCATCTAATATGGCAGTGGCTTTATCTCCAAAAAATGCTTCTGAAAAGACAGTATTGTGCCCGAGCAACTGTTCTCTTGTCAAGTGATCCGGACCTAGAAATTGTGGGACTATCGATGTGTCTAATGCCTGTACTATGGAGTGGAAAGTTTTGGACACACTTGACTTGGAAATTCCAAAAAGAGAAGAACACTGACTCCAGGAAATGTCGGTTTTCAGTTTTACCCAGAACAGTAATAGAGCATCGTGTGTAGTCTTGGTATATATACCAGATGAAAGATATGGGGAACAGTGCGAGTGGATTTCGAGGAACTGATCTTTGGACCAACCTGTCCAGGCCATGCATGCCGAGTCATCAAGAGAAGAAAAGCTTATTGTAAACGCAGACTGGTTCTGTGAAAGGACGTGCGACACCTCTAGGAGGTCATTAATGATTTCGGACGATTTTGATGGTAACTGAGATTCCAAGGAACCTCTACCATCAAGGACAACCTCTGTAGACGGATCTAAGTCGTTACCAATAAGGTGAATGGAGCAGACGCGGGATGAGGTGGGACACCACAGTTTGTGTGAATAGATCAGGTGATGTCTTGCACGTTTTGGTAAGACTGATGATTTTGTTCCATTTCTTGCAAAGGTAACAAGACAGAGACAGCATTTTTTGTGTGAAGATGATCCATTCAAAAGATCATGAAGGGTCAGCAACGGCAGGATATGGGACGGGGAGTCGTCTTCTTCCTCTATTTCCTGGTTCTGCTCGGGTTCAGGTTCAGGCTGATTTTTGTTCCGAAGATACTTCATGTAGCACTTCTGGCAAATAAGTGCTTGTTCCTTTGCTGACATCAATCCTTGTTGCACCAGCGTATCTAGGAGCCATTTATATTGTGGACTATTTACATTGCGTGCACTTCTGTTCTTATTGCCACTACGTTTCTTGAAGTATACTTGACACCCTTCTCCAACACATTTACCCTCCATCTTGAAACAATAACGATTGGTTTATGAAGCGTCGATAAAGTAACAAAATAGCAAGCCACCGATGATTGCTGTAAACAGCTAATACTTAGTAGTTTGGTACAATTATGCGAAAATGTGTGATAAATAACGAACAACTAATTACACAAAATAACAAGACAATATAATAAATCACATTCAATACCTCCAAGAAGCGCAGAATTGATTGATTACTTAGAACAAAATAAAGTATTTCATATGGATAATCTATCTATTCGATGTGGCGTGGTCGGCAGGCACAAAGAAAGTGAGACAAGTCAGGGTCCCAACCCTGACAGAGCCACAACGCTTTGGAGATGGGACAATAAAACAAGGAAAGTGAGACAAGAATAGCTAGCGTCGAGTCAATGATTCCGTAAACGTATAGACAAAGACAAGAAGATACGGATAAATGTACAAGGCCACACGATCAGAAAATTCAGAAGAGGACAACTTGAGATAGAACAGTATTCATGTATCAGGGTGTCCTCAGTGTAAATCTTTATATCGATACTGTTTATTTAGTCGTTACACATCATAAAACTGTCATGAAAATATCCGCTCTGATATTCAATATAAAAGTTTGTATATAATAAGCTATATAATAGGGTTTCAGACAAGGTTGTTACTCATTTCCCCTTTTCTTTCAATTTACAACCACATTCAGGCGGCGATATGAGAACGTTCCACCACATGGAATTAGCTGATTTTTGGTACACATATGAAACAAGTAAAGCTCTATCCGATTTTCTGATGGAAATTTGCATCCAAAACTATATAACGGGAGAAAATTGCAATTTTATGGCATTTTTCTTCATAATTGTGTCTCTGCAAGTGCATTTTCATCCGAAAATATTTTTTTTTATGTTTTATGAATAAACACGATGTTTTGGAAATATTTATCAAAAGAAATTTATACTATGTTGCGAATTACAATTTCGAGATAACCTTCTTTTATTTACGAACTTATGTCTTTGATGCTGAAATTGACAACTTTATAAAAATACATTTTCACTGAAATTATGAAATCTGGGTGTCGGAAAGGTGTAAAATTATTCTTCGGAAAAGAAAAAAACAGTAGTTGAGCTAGATAAGAAATTATACGGGGGCAGGCTCCTATGGAGAATTAACATTACTGGAAACAGGCCCTTTGTATCAACCACTGTATTATCTACATTATATAACTGCTCATAAAACGACTTTACTTCCCTTGAAATATCATCTTGTTCTGTTACCATTTCTCCATTATCAAGCTGTAATTTTGGAAAAAAAATAGAAGTAAAATTTCTATTTTCTAAATTGAAAAATAGTTTGAAGGTTTTTCTCCTTCAATTCACTTTGCCCTTGAGCGAATTATACTTCCCTTAATCTTATGTAGTCTTATATCTTCCAATTCCTTTTTCTTTTTATTAAGTACGTCTATGTTTACATTACTTTGATCTTCAAGAGATCTTATTGCTTTCTTAACACAATCTTCCTTTAAGTTCTGTTGGGTTTTTTTATAAGAAGAATACGAAATGGTTTTACCCCTTAATTCCATCAATAGAGTTTCTAAAAAATAATTGTTCATTGATAATAAATTCTAAATCACCATTTCGAGATTTTTTTACATAATCAGGTTGGTATACAGGGAGGCAGTAATGCAGTTTAATGTTTGTAATTGTATTATTAATAAAATTAAAATAATCCTGGTAATGTAATAAGGAATTGTTGAATTTCCATAGCCCCTTACCTTTTTTGAAATCAGTTAATTTTAAGGTCATGTTCGGAAAAGAATGATCAGATCTATAGCCAGGCTCTATGGTTGTATCAGAAGTACTAGGTAAGAGGCTTCCAGATACTAAAAAAAATTCTAAGCGAACCTGTTTCACAGGGTTGCTCCGTATCCATGTATACCTTCTGGATTCAGAATGTTGCTCTCTAAAGACATCAATCCAATCAAAATTTTCAATAATCTCTAGTATTTTTCCCCGGACTTAGGATTGTTTATCTTTTTGTATGTTTTATCATAATCCAACTCAGGCTTAAGGATTAGATTGAAATCCCCACAAATTATACACTTTTCAGACTGAAAATCAACTAATGTATCTTCTATGAGATTGAAAAAAGTAGGGTCGTCAATATTTGGACCATAAATATTTATAACTGTTATAATTGTACCTTCAATTTCCATATTTAATGCTAAAAAATTCCCAGACCTCTCTTTTTTCTCATTCAACACTTGACTTCAAAATTGTTATTTAACAAAATGCCAACTCCCCTAGCATTTGGCCTAAAAGAGTTAAAAAAGCAAGAGTATCCCAATTCATTTCTTATAAATTCTTCCTTTTGCTCTGTGAAATGGGTGTCTTGGTGGAGACAGTAAATGTTATAATGTTTACTTCTTAAATAAGCAAATACATCTTTGCGTTTAAATTTGTCCCCTAGACCCTGACAATTGGCTGATAGAAATTTAACCCCTTCACCTGTTTCTAGAAATCTTCCTAGCTATATTGCCCTTCCATTTATGCTTGTTTACAAAAATACAGAGAAAGGAGAAAGAAGGAGAGTGTATAAGAGGGGAGGAAGAGTAGATCTGAAGATTAGAGCAGATATAAAAGGAAAAGGACCTGAGAGAGCATGTGCACATGTTCATTAGGGGCAGATCTAAGACCTGAAGCTAACAAACACACATTTTTTTCTACAATCAGTTAGCACAAATACCAGTTGCATATGCATAAACTGTGAAAAAAGAGCATCTAGGTGAGATGACATGGACATCTACTTTAAAATCAAGCTTGAAATGTATTCACCATTCACACAGCCAACCATTCCAAATATTGTAAAGGAAAAAGAGAGAAAAAAAACCCAAAACACACAAAACACACAAAAACAACAAAACCACAAAATAATGAGTACCGTGGGGCGGAACAAAATACGCCCTTTCCAAGCCAAAGAGAACACATTATAATGAATCCTAATGAAAACACACATATAGCGATATTAACACTCAAGAAAACACAACTTCATGTCATGGTGATCAAGCCCACCAGGTTCTCAGAAGATCGGTAAGGTGATCTCCGGACAAATAGAAGTTTACTACGGACGAACGGACAATGCCATACCAAAATACGGCGCCCGTCATTCAACAGGCACATATAGAAATAAATAAAACTAAAACTCAAAAACCAAAGAAATATACATACATATGAATTTTCATAAATTCAATATAAGGTCTATATGACCATATTTTAGTAAACCCCACATCTCATATATATACAACACTCAGGACAGTATGTCAAATGACAGTACCTCCGTGATGAATCAGCCATTTTTCAGAGAAAATAAGAGAACAAAAAAAATACATGATTGACTTTTAACTATCCTAGAATGATACTGGGTTACTTTGCTGGTAACTGTTGACATAATGTCTAGCTGGGCTATATTTAGCTTATCATCATACCTTCTTTGAAAATATATTAATCATAGAACTCTCTTATACAAAACATTCACTCACTTTGGATTGTCTCAAGTGCATTTTGTTAATGTTAATAATAACCAAAAACGTCACGTTAACGTTGTGTTAATAATTACCCAAAACTCCACGTTAACATTGTATTAATAATTATCCAAAACGTCACGTTAACATTGTATTAATAATTACCAAAAACGTCACGTTAATATGTTGTTAATAATTATCCGAAACTCCACGCTAACATTGTTTTAATAATTATCCAAAACGTCACGTTAACATTGTATTAATAATTACCCAAAACCTCACGTTAACATGGTGTTAATAATTACCCAAAACCTCATGTTAACGTTGTGTTAATAATAACCAAAACGTCACGTTAGCATAGTTTAATAATTACCCAAAACTCAACGTAAACATTGTTTTTATAATCATCCAAAATGTCCCGTTAACGTTGTGTTAATCATTACCAAAAACGTCACGTTAACGTTGTGTTAATAACTACCCAAAACGTCACGTTAACGTTGTGTTAAGAATTAACCAAAACGTAACGTTAAAATTGTTTTAATAATTATCCAAAACGTCACGTTAACGTAGTGTTAATAATTAACCAAAACGTCACGTTAACATAGTTTAATAATTACCCAAAACTCAACGTTAACATTGTTTTTGTAATCATCCAAAACGTCCCGTTAACATTGTGTTAATCATTACCCAAAACGTCACGTTAACGTTGAGTTAATAATTACCCAAAACGTCACGTTAATACGTTGTTAATAATTATCCAAAACTCCACGCTAACATTGTTTTAATAAAACGTCAAGTTAACATTGTATGAATAATTATCCAAAACGTCCCGTTAACGTTGTGTTAGTCATTACCCAAAACGTCACGTTAACGTTGTGTTAAGAATTAACCAAGACGTCACGTTAACATTGTTTTAATAATTATCCAAAAAGTCACGTTAACGTTGTGTTAAGAATTAACCAAAACGTAACGTTAAAATTGTTTTAATAATTATCCAAAACGTCACGTTAACGTTGTGTTAAGAATTAACCAAGACGTCACGTTAACATTGTTTTAATAATTATCCAAAACGTCACGTTAACATTGTATTAATAATTACCAAAAACGTCACGTTAACGTTGTGTTAATAATTATCCAAAACGTCACGTTAACATTGTATTAATAATTATCCAAAACGTCACGTTAACGTTGGGTTAAGAATTAACCAAAACGTCACGTTAACATTGTATTAATAATTACCCAAAACCTCACGTTAACATGGTGTTAATAATTACCCAAAACCTCACGTTAACATTGTGTTAATAATTACCCAAAACGTCACGTTAACGTTGTTTTAATAATTACCCAAAAAGTCACGTACGTTAACATTGTATTAATAATTACCCAAAACGTCACATTAACATGGTGTTAATAATTACCCAAAACCTCATGTTAACGTTGTGTTAATAATAACCAAAACGTCACGTTAGCATAGTTTAATAATTACCCAAAACTCAACGTTAACATTGTTTATATAATCATCCAAAACGTCCCGTTAACATTGTGTTAATCATTACCCAAAACGTCACGTTAACGTTGAGTTAATAATTACCCAAAACGTCACGTTAATATATTGTTAATAATTATCCAAAACTCCAAGCTAACATTGTTTTAATAATTATCCAAAACGTCACGTTAACATTGTATTAATAATTATCCAAAACGTCACGTTAACGCTGTGTTAGGAATTAACCAAAACGTCACGTTAACATTGTATTAATAATTATCCAAAACGTCACGTTAACATTGTATTAATAATTACCCAAAACGTCACGTTAATATCTTGTTAATAATTATCCAAAACTCCAAGCTAACATTGTTTTAATAATTATCCAAAAAGTCACGTTAACGTTGTGTTAAGAATTAACCAAAACGTAACGTTAAAATTGTTTTAATAATTATCCAAAACGTCACGTTAACATTGTATTAATAATTATCCAAAACGTCACGTTAACGTTGTGTTAAGAATTAACCAAGACGTCACGTTAACATTGTTTTAATAATTATCCAAAAAGTCACGTTAACGTTGTGTTAAGAATTAACCAAGACGTCACGTTAACATTGTTTTAATAATTATCCAAAAAGTCACGTTAACGTTGTGTTAAGAATTAACCAAGACGTCACGTTAACATTGTTTTAATAATTATCCAAAAAGTCACGTTAACGTTGTGTTAAGAATTAACCAAAACGTAACGTTAAAATTGTTTTAATAATTATCCAAAACGTCACGTTAACATTGTATTAATAATTACCAAAAACGTCACGTTAACGTTGTGTTAATCATTACCCAAAACGTCACGTTAATATGCTGTTAATAATTATCCAAAACTCCACGCTAACATTGTTTTAGTAATTATCCAAAACGTCACGTTAACATTGTATTAATAATTACCCAAAACCTCAAGTTAACATTGTGTTAATACTTACCTAAAACGTCACGTTAACATTGTATTAATAATTATCCAAAACGTCACGTTAACGCTGTGTTAGGAATTAACCAAAACGTCACGTTAACATTGTATTAATAATTATCCAAAACGTCACGTTAACATTGTATTAATAATTACCAAAAACGTCACGTTAATATGTTGTTAATAATTCTCCAAAACTCCCCGCTAACATTGTTTTAATAATTATCCAAAAAGTCACGTTAACGTTGTGTTAAGAATTAACCAAGACGTCACGTTAACATTGTTTTAATAATTATCCAAAACGTCACGTTAACGCTGTGTTAGGAATTAACCAAAACGTCACGTTAACATTGTTTTAATAATTATCCAAAAAGTCACGTTAACGTTGTGTTAAGAATTAACCAAGACGTCACGTTAACATTGTTTTAATAATTATCCAAAACGTCACGTTAACATTGTATTAATAATTACCAAAAACGTCACGTTAATATGTTGTTAATGATTATCCAAAACTCCACGCTAACATTGTTTTTATAATTATCCAAAACGTCCCGTTAACGTTGTGGTAATCATTACCCAAAACGTCACGTTAATATCTTGTTAATAATTATCCAAAACTCCAAGCTAACATTGTTTTAATAATTATCCAAAACGTCACGTTAACATTGTATTAATAATTATCCAAAACGTCACGTTAACATTGTATTAATAATTATCCAAAACGTCACGTTAACGCTGTGTTAGGAATTAACCAAAACGTCACGTTAACATAGTTTAATAATTACCCAAAACTCAACGTTAACATTGATTTTATAATCATCCAAAACGTCCCGATAACGTTGTGTTAATCATTACCCAAAACGTCACGTTAATATCTTGTTAATAATTATCCAAAACTCCACCCTAACATTGTTTTAATAATTATCCAAAACGTCACGTTAACGTTGGGTTAAGAATTAACCAAAACGTCACGTTAACATTGTATTAATAATTACCCAAAACGTCACATTAACATGGTGTTAATAATTACCCAAAACGTCACGTTAACGTTGTGTTAATAATTACCCAAAACGTCACGTTAATATGTTGTTAATAATTATCCAAAACTCCACGCTAACATTGTTTTAATAATTATCCAAAACGTCACGTTAACGTTGTGTTAATAATTATCCAAAACGTCACGTTAACGTTGTGTTAAGAATTAACCAAAACGTCACGTTAACATTGTTTTAATAATTATCCAAAACGTCACGTTAACGTTGTGTTAATAATTAACCAAAACGTCACGTTAACATTGTATTAATAATTACCCAAAACGTCACATTAACATGGTGTTAATAATTGCCCAAAACCTCACGTTAAGGTTGTGTTAATAATTACCCAAAACGTCACGTTAACATGTTGTTAATAATTACCCAAAACTCCACGTTAACATTGTATTAATAATTACCCAAAACGTCACATTAACATGGTGTTAATAATTACCCAAAACGTCACGTTAACATTGTATTAATAATTATCCAAAACGTCACGTTAACATTGTATTAATAATTACCCAAAACGTCACGTTAACGATGTTTTAATAATTACCCAAAACGTCACGTTAACATTGTGTTAATAATTACCCAAAACGTCCCGTTAACGTTGTGTTAATAATAACCCAAAACCTCACGTTAACATCGTATTAATAATTACCCAAAACGTCACGTTAACATTTTATTAATAATTACCCAAAACCTCACGTTAACGTTGTTTTAATAATTACCCAAAAAGTCACGTTAACGTTGTGTTAATTATTACCCAAAACGTCAAGTTAACATTGTATTAATAATAACCCAAAACGTGACGTTAACGTTGTGTTAATAATTACCCAAAACCTCAAGTTAACAAGTTAAAAATAAACAATAAATTCTTTATAGTATACCTGCAGTGATAAATAAGATCAGATTTACATGAATGTATATTGCACTTTATTGGCTGGACAGACAAATAGCATGTAGAAAGAATTAAAGACGTTTAAAGAAAAGAAAAAAAAAAGAGAAAAAGAAATAGAAACAAAGTGGAAGAACAGGTTGGGAGGTAGNCCCAAAACGTCATGTTAACGTTGTGTTAATAATTACCCAAAACGTCACGTTAACATTGTATTAAGAATTACCCAAAACTCCACGTTAACATTGTTTTAATAATTACCCAAAACTCCACGCTAACATTGTTTTAATAATTATCCAAAACGTCCCGTTAACGTTGTGTTAATAATTACCCAAAACG
>NW_018408499.1:242103-242376 GCF_002113885.1 Mizuhopecten yessoensis
AATACTGGTATAAAGGGGGCAACTATGTTGGATTTTGTTAGATGATAAGCTGAGATAAACCCCTTTATTGAAGATGTGAAGCTGTGGTACTGCAGAAAATTTGTCACAATCTGATATTTAAGTGAAAACTCATTAAGGGTATAAAAAGAACCTGCAGAAGCATCTTTTGAAACATCATATATGTTAACCACGCCTTCCTTATACCAATCCCTGTAAAAAATAGTTTTTCCCCAATACATATGTTTTTGTTATACAAAAGTGGTATTTTCAAGA
>NW_018408499.1:249428-254611 GCF_002113885.1 Mizuhopecten yessoensis
GTGACGTATGATACCTTTATTACAGAGTACTGGGTTAAGGTGAGCAGGTTATTACTAGGACGTGTGATACCTTTATTACAGAGTACGAGGTTAAGGTGAGGAGGGTATAATTGTGACGTGTGATACCTTTATTACAGAGTACGAGGTTAAGGGGAGGAGGCTATAATTGTGACGTATGATACCTTTATTACAGGGTACGGGGTTAAGGTGAGGAGGTTATAATTGTGACGCTTGATACCTTTATTACAGAGTACGGGGTTAAGGGGAGGAGGTTATTACTAGGACGTGTGATACCTTTTAAACAGAATACAGAGTACGAGGTTAAGGTGAGGAGGTTATAATTGTGACGTATGATACCTTTATTACAGAGTACGGGGTTAAGGTGAGGAGGTTATTACTAGGACGTGTGATACCTTTTAAACAGAATACAAGGTTAAGGTGAGAAGGTTATAATTGTGACCTGTGATACCTTTATTACAGAGTACGAGGTTAAGGTGAGGAGGTTATAATTGCGACGTGTGATACCTTTATTACAGAGTACGGGGTTAAGGTGAGGAGGTTATAATTGTGACGTGTGATACCTTTATTACAGAGTACGGGGTTATGATGAGGAGGTTATAATTGTGACGTGTTATACCTTTATTACAGAATACAAGGTTAAGGTGAGAAGGTTATAACTGTGACGTATGATACCTTTGTTACAGAGTACGGGGTTAAGGTGAGGAGGTTATAACTGTGACATGTAATACCTTTATTACAGAGTACGGGGTTAAGGTCAGGAGGTTATAACTGTGACGTGTGATACCTTTATTACAGAGTACGGGGTTAAGGTGAGAAGGTTATAACTGTGACGTGTGATACCTTTGTTACAGAGTACGGGATTAAGGTGAGGAGGTTATAACTGTGACGTGTGATACCTTTATTACAGAGTACGGGATTAAGGTGAGGAGGTTATAACTGTGACGTGTGATACCTTTATTACAGAGTACGGGATTAAGGTGAGGAGGTTATAACTGTGACGTGTGATACCTTTATTACAGAATACAGGGCTAAGGTGAGGAGGTTATAACTGTGACGTGTGATACCTTTGTTACAGAGTACGGGGTTAAGGTGAGGAGGGTATAACTGTGACGTGTGATACCCTTATTACAGAGTACGGGGTTAAGGTGAGGTGGTTATAACTGTGACGCGTGATACCTTTATTACAGAGTCCGGGGTTAAGGTGGGGAGGTTATAACTGTGACGTGGGATACCTTTATTACAGAATACAGGGTTAAGGTGAGGAGGTTATAAGTGTGACGTGTGATACCTTTATTACAGAGTACGGGGTTAAGGTGAGGAGGTTATAATTGTGACGTTTGATACCTTTATTACAGAGTGTAGGGTTTAGGCATAGAGGTTGTTAAGGTATCCCTTTATTACAGAGTCCAGGCTAATCTGAGGAACATAATACTTTTTCGGTTGATATTTTACCACCTACTGCGTTGTTAAGGTAAGCGGTCTATAATTGACATTCTATATGTTGACCATATTTACGTATTAAGCATGTTTGCTTACGTTATCAGACAAACTAATCAATTATTTGGAGCTGCATGCCATGTATTTGCACCGTTTACGCAATACCATGGACATATATCGAATTATTGATTACATATCGTCGAGATTGCATTGATATTTTACTTCCTGGTGCGGTGACGTATGGTTGAAGTTAAATGCTGATGTATAAGTATACTGATAAAATGTTCACCTCTAACAAAGCTCGAACATTATAAACCACTTTGGTTATTATTTCAAAATCAATATATGGCACTGCATGTCATCCGATTTATGTCATCGGTATTACATAGCTGTACTATTGGCTTTCTTCTAGCTTATGTCTCAGCTTTAATATCCGTGCTGGTGGTGGGTGGGGAGGGGGGGGGCAGAGGGTCAGGTATAACGTATTTAATAACAACTCACCTAACGAAGACGACAACATTAGGTAAGCCGTCCAGGGGCTATTACGTCGTAGTGTAACAGTCTGTACAACCCGACCATGCTAAGGAGAATAGCTGTACTCGCATCAGGTACAAATTATATTGACTGTATATTGATTTTGCTTAAAAATTATATCTTTTACTTAACTAATTTAAGCCTTTCAGATTTAATTTTATTCTCTAGAGATCTCAACTTGTAAAATATTATTCCCGTTAAACATATAACATGCGAGATATTATTGACAATAATAAATCATATATTACATATATGATGTTATTTAGTTTTAAGTTATCATGTAGGTTATTATATAACATATCATATGACGTTTGATTGTTGAGGTTATATATATAATATATAAAATATCGTATACAAGTTGATATTTATATAAGTCTTGATATAACATGATATAACGTATTAAGGTAAAATATATTATATCAGGTTTGTAAAGATAAAATATAAGTCACTATTTAAGGTTTAATATAAATTGTACTTATATATATCATACATTATTTATGTATCATATAAGGGGTTTATCGGGAATTATATAAGGTTGTACACGATTTTTTTTTATATTATGTTAGTTTTCGAATAAGTACAACGTTCATTACATAGCTCATGAAAATATAGTGCAGTAAATTTAA
Organism: Mizuhopecten yessoensis; assembly: GCF_002113885.1. Lineage (NCBI taxonomy): Eukaryota > Metazoa > Mollusca > Bivalvia > Pectinida > Pectinidae > Mizuhopecten > Mizuhopecten yessoensis. Next base: position 252,047 of record NW_018408499.1, read on the forward strand.
ATATTAGATATCATAATGTACAGTAACCTTAATTTAAATATTAGATATCATAATGTACAGTAACTTTAAATTAAATATTAGATATCATAATGTACAGTAACCTTAATTTAAATATTAGATATCATAATGTACAATAACTTTAATTTAGATATGAGATATCATAATGTACAGTAACTTTAATTTAGATATTAGATATCATAATGTACATTAACTTTAATTTCGCAAATCTTTTGAATCACAATTACCAAAATGTGTTTTCGCAAAAGATTTGTTACTTGCGAGTTCTCGTTACTCGTTACTTCGTGTTATGATTCAGTAACTAGTACTGTGGACAGAATCAATAGTCCATTCAATATATGATAATTATATGTATATCAATACAATAACTCTATAGGGAGTACTATACGTCTATATATAGTGTATGAAATAACACTTAATTCTATCAATAATACATATAACTCATGAAATAATTATATAAATATAAACTCGATATTTGGTAATATAATATATACAAAATAAAAAATCAATGCTTATGGCATTACGTAGTATACAACTCCATACGTATGGCATTACGTAGTATACAACTCCATACTTATGGCATTATGTAGCATACAACTCCATACTTATGGCATTATGTAGTATACAACTACATACTTATGGCATTATGTAGCATACAACTCCATACTTATGGCAGTATGTAGTAAACGACTCCATACTTTTGGCATTATGTAGTATACAACTCCATCCTTATGGCATTATGTAGTATACGACTCCATCCTTATGGCATTATGTAGTATACGACTCCATACTTATGGCATTATGGAGTCGTTTACTACATAATGCCATAAGTATGGCATTATGTAGTATACAACTCCATCCTTATGGCATTATGTAGTATACAACTACATACTTATGGCATTATGTAGTATCCAACTCCATACTTATGGCATTATGTCGTATACACCTCCATATTTATGGCATTATGTAGTATGCAACTCCATACGTATGGCATTACGTAGTATACAAATCCATACTTATGGCATTATGTAGCATACAACTCCATACTTATGGCAGTATGTAGTAAACGACTCCATACTTTTGGCATTATGTAGTATACAACTCCATCCTTATGGCATTATGTAGTATACAACTACATACTTATGGCATTATGTAGTATACTACTCCATACTTATGGCATTATGTATTATACAACTCCATACTTATGGCATGACGTAGTATACAACTCCATATTTATGGCATTATGTAGTATACAACTCCATACGTATGGCATTACGTAGTATACGACTCCATCCTTATGGCATTATGTAGTATACAACTCCATATTTATGGCATTATGTAGTATGCAACTCCATACGTATGGCATTACGTATGGAGTTGTATACTACGTAATCCCATAAGTATGGAGTTGTATACTACATAATGCCAAAAGTTTGGAGTCGTTTACTACATAATGCCATAAGTATGGCATTATGTAGTATACAACTCCATACTTATGGCATTATGTAGTAAACGACTCCATACTTTTGGCATTATGTAGTATACAACTCCATACTTACTTTACGATGTTTGAAATAATTTACGAAAACGTGGTATTGCTAATCATGGGTAAAATCCAGTCACCTACATATTACCGTTAATATAGAAAACCTTATCGATACCCAAGACTTCCTTGTACATATTTACACAGATAATTCACTGTCGATAACGGCAAACTGACAAAGGATCATCTCATGTCTGACATAACGATTTTTTCATAACATTTTTGATTTCTCCGTTTCAACATAAATGTTGTAGTGGACTGAAACAAATTTGTTCGGAAAATTGGTAGAAAATGATTTATCTACCTCTTCTGCTATGGGAGCAGCCTTATTCTTACATCAAGGTATTGAAACATAAATGACCTGTTATTAAAGTCATCGCTCCGAATTTTAAAAAAAAACTGGAAAAAAACAAATACCGTTGAGTATTTCCCTTCAACAATTTCGACATTTCCATGACTTCATTTCTGGGAAGGTGACAAATGATTTAAACAAGATGAAGGTGACTTAGGTATGTTTAATTCGAGGATGGAAAACTCACAGAAAAAGAAAAAGGAAGATGTGATAGAAATGTTTGAACATGTAAGCTCTACCATGTCATTGACACACTCGTCACCATTTCGTAGACGACTACCGCCTCGTCGGACTGGAAGGACGTGTTAACTGGGAGATCACACACTGAAACATAAGTCACAGATCAAGTATAAACAAGGTTTTCAAACTCCTATGTGGAATTGCCATGCTGCTTGAGAATATTATTCGGCTTGAATAACTTTAAACAGTGATCAGAAGAGATGTTAAATGCGACGGTTCGTGCAGATGGAGAAATCAAGAGGAGAGACACTAGAAAAGTTTTACTTTATTTATCGATAGCTAGCGTATACAGTGAATGACAGGAGACAAGGAGGTATCGATAGCTAGCGTATACAGTGAATGACAGGAGACAAGGAGGTATCGATAGCTAGCGTATACAGTGAATGACAGGAGACAAGGAGGTATCGATAGC
>NW_018408499.1:257321-266517 GCF_002113885.1 Mizuhopecten yessoensis
GTATACAGTGAATGACAGGAGACAAGGAGGTATCGATAGCTAGCGTATACAGTGAATGACAGGAGACAAGGAGGTATCGATAGCTAGTGTATACAGTGAATGACAGGAGACAAGGAGGTATCGATAGCTAGCGTATACAGTGAATGACAGGAGACAAGGAGGTAAATAAGCACGGCAATTTGGCTTAAAAACGATGTACGGGAAAATGAAATCCTGGAGCAAAAATGATATATCCAAGAAAATACATCTAATCAACATACCCAAAACAGCTTGCATTACAGTAGTTTATCGAGCATCGTCTTGGACCGAAACAGAAATAAATCATTAGAAATACTAAATAAAACAGCGTCTTTTTAAAAGGTTAGTTAAGCGGTATTTACATTACACTGAGTGACCATTTATTGCGCCACATGGCCATTTGGTCTATTAAGGGTTCATCAGTAGTATTAAACATCGAAAGACAAAAAAACACATAAAGTATTCACAAACATGTAGAAAAAAGGGTGCATATAAAACACTATATCGTATACAAAGTTTGGCCACAACAGATACCTTTTTATGGAATTCGTGCAATAATTAATGCAGACTACAAGGTTACACTTATCCTGACAGACTGACAGTCCAGCAAGGGGTTACACTTATCCTCACAGACTGACAGTCCAACAAGGTTACACTTATCCTCACAGACTGACAGTCCAACAAGGTTACACTTATCCTCACAGACTGACAGTCCAACAAGGTTACACTTATCCTCACAGACTGACAGTCCAACAAGGTTACACTTATCCTCACAGACTGACAGTCCAACAAGGTTACACTTATCCTCACAGACTGACAGTCCAACAAGGTTACACTTATCCTCACAGACTGACAGTCCAACAAGGTTACACTTATCCTCACAGACTGACAGTCCAACAAGGTTACACTTATCCTCACAGACTGACAGTCCAACAAGGTTACACTTATCCTCACAGACTGACAGTCCAACAAGGTTACACTTATCCTCACAGACTGACAGTCCAACAAGGTTACACTTATCCTCACAGACTGACAGTCCAACAAGGTTACACTTATCCTCACAGACTGACAGTCCAACAAGGTTACACTTATCCTCACAGACTGACAGTCCAACAAGGTTACACTTATCCTCACAGACTGACAGTCCAACAAGGTTACACTTATCCTCACAGACTGACAGTCCAACAAGGTTACACTTATCCTCACAGACTGACAGTCCAACAAGGTTACACTTATCCTCACAGTCTAACAGCAGAGTCAACCACTTTCAGTGTTGAAACACATTTCAAAAATAAATCGAAAATCGATGTGGACAGCCAAACAAGGTAAAGAGAACCTGCCGTGTGTCGGAATGGAAGTGAAAACTGTTTCAGTCTGGATTTGTGTCCGGGGGAATATTCGAGAAAACTTGAAGAGGACCGTACCTCAGATCTAGTAAAGCCTTTGAGAGCCGTAAAAAACAGAGATATTTCCTGTCGACAAGAAGAAAATAACCATACGATTCAGGAAAAGAAACACACGAAAATACTGAGGTGTCAACAAACCGCAATTCTTCAGACCTATTGTAATAAAGGCACCAGTCAATAAGATTGTAAGTCCGATGAATAGAAGTAAGAAATGTGTGTAATAATTTGGTAGAGCAAGGACACACAACGATAAATATTTGTAAGGTTTCGTAGAATTTTCGGTATCAAATACAAATAAGGCAGGTCCGTATCAACAAAAATATAATTATGATTTGTTTGTATTACATCTTTCAAAAATCATTGAAGTTTGGAGATAGGTATTCCTCGGAATTTAAACAATTCGACTTGTTTTTGCGGGCAGGAAATATAACAGTGTTTGCAGACAGGAATTGCGGAATTGTATACCTTGTCCGGAGACACAAATTACTTATCATACAGATCGTTGACTGTGGTTTGGACCTTGTCCGCAGACACAACAACATACTTATCATACAGATCGTAGACTGTGGTTTGGACCTTGTCCGGAGACACAAGTTACTTATCATACAGATCGTTGACTCTGGTTTGGACCTTGTCCGGAGACACAACAACTTACTTATCATACAGATCGTTGACTGTGGTTTGGCCCTTGTCCGGAGACACAACAACATACTTATCATACAGATCTTTGACTGTGGTTTGGACCTCTCCGGAGACACAAGTTACTTATCATACAGATCGTTGACTGTGGTTTCGTCGTTGTCAGGAGACACAACTTACTTATCATACAGATCGTTGACTGAGGTTTGGACCTTGTCCGGAGACACAGCTTACTTATCATACAGATCGTTGACTGTGGTTTGGACGTTGTCAGGAGACACAACTTACTTATCATACAGATCGTTGACTGTGGTTTGGACCTTGTCCGGAGACACAACAACATACTTATCATAAAGATCGTTGACTGTGGTTTGGACCTTTTCCGGAGACACAGCTTACTTATCATACAGATCGTTGACTGTGGTTTGGACCTTGTCCGGAGACACAACAACATACTTATCATACAGATAGTTGACTGTGGTTTGGACCTTGTCCGGATACACAACAATATACTTATCATACAGATCGTTGACTGTGGTTTGGACCTTGTCCGGAGACACAACAACCTTCTTATCATACATATAGTTGACTGTGGTTTGGACCTTGTCCGGAGACACAACAACTTACTTATCATACAGATCGTTAACTGTGGTTTGGACCTTGTCAGGAGACACAACTTACTTATCATACAGATCGTTGACTGTGGATTGGACCTTGTCCGGAGACACAACTTACTTATCATACAGATCGTTGACAGTGGATTGGACCTTGTCCGGAGACACAACAACATACTTATCATACAGATAGTTGACTGTGGTTTGGACCTTGTCCTGAGACACAAGTTACTTATCATACAGATCGTTGACTGGGGTTTGGACCTTGTCCGGAGACACAAGTTACTTATCATACAGATCGTTGACTGTGGTTTGGACCTTGTCCGGAGACACAACAACATAATGGATGTAACCATATCTGAAAGTAAATCTAATTCTGCTCGAATTGCCTACTGTCTGGCGTTGTCTTCCAAATCACTCATCACTATTTTGAAATTCATATTCCATTTGATTTTACGGTTTCTCGATACTTTGGACCATTTAAGGATTGAATCTGGCTTTGGTCAATTTCATGGGGTGATGAATTGAGTTGGTCTTGAAACAAAATTAATGAACTGCGAAGCAGTTCATGTTGAATTTGTTTCAAGACCAACTCAATTAAAAGTTGTGTATTTGGAAAGGATAAGAGTCCATAAGACCCTTTTTTGGTCCCCGTTATATCCGAATTTTCACCTCCTTAACTTGTTTATAGATGTCTTATTGTATCACATGCGCAAAATCTAAGGCAAAAGTTTGGCCGAAAGTGGGTTTTTGCTGTTTTCAATGAGCTAAAACAACCAAAATCATAATTTTTGGAAATATGTGTAAATTAAAATTATATCATAGAATGAAGAATTACAGAAATTCAATCGTCACTTAAATATTGTTTATGTAAAACGGAGGATCAAGTCAGGGCGTTGTTTTGTGTAGTGAATATGCATATTATGTAAGTGTACTCAAATGAGTACTCAACTCAAAATATAAATTAGAAGGAAGTTATTGGGTAAACAAAATACTTTTCCTCTGAATATTACCTAAAACAACCCTCTGACTTAATCATCCCTTTTATATAAACAATCTTTAAATGACGATTGAATTTCTGTTTTTTTCTTTCTATTATATATGCCTGTCAAATTTACACATGTTTCCAAAGACATAAATGGTATCATTTTGGCGGTATTAGCTCATTTTGAAAAACAGCAAATTATATTTGTGATTTACCCTACCCCTTCTGGTACCCCTAACACACACTTTCAGCCAAACTTTTGTCTTAGTTCTTGCGCATGTGATATAGAAAGACATCTTTGAACAAATCAAGGAGGTGAACATTCGGATGTATCGGAACCCAAAAAGGGCCTTATAGACACTCATCCTTTGGCCCCTTTTTTGTTCATAAATAAATGCATTTCAACTTGTGGAAAATAAAATTATGCAACAAAGTTATCTGGCTTCCACATCTTTTCCTTCGATATGTATATTATTATTATAATGATATATAATATAAGTATTTATATAAATATTGGAGAAATTTGTTCCATTGTGATAATAATATAGCAAAATCAAAAGATCGTGATTTCATTAAGCTCTATACCGTATACTGGAAACGTTTTCACCCTGTCAAACTTTCGCCCCTCGCCGGTAAAGTCCATATTTGCCCAGTTTTAATTTCGCCCGTGCATTTAATCACTAGGTATATTATGTTGTTCGCTGCTATGATAAATCGCCCTCGTCATGGAGGGTGAAACTTAAACTGCAGCGAAAATGTCCCGCCATGCAGTATGTTAAAGTATCTAACATGATTTGGATGTTTTACTGAGATGTATATGTGTATTTGTGTACAGTAATTGCCGGAGTTCTGGCAGGCCATTCCTCGGTGGTTCTCCATTACATGCTGAAGGTTCCCATGGATCAGTCACAATGTACCTGTACCAACGACACGGATTACACGGAATTCCTGGAGCGCGTGATCGGCAACAGCTTTAGTTGTTTTGGTGATGGGGTTGATGTTACGGTGACGTCCTTCGGTCATTGCACAAACGAGACTTACACGAACAAAAACGACAGTCTGTGTGCAAACAAACAGCAGTGTATCTCTCAGGTCTACACGGTGACCTCCGTCTTCACCCGTATGTAGGTATATCTCGGGCAAGGTGTACAGGAATATCAGTGGCTTACAAATACCCTGTATTCTATTAGTAAACTAAGGATTTATGTCTGACTAATACCCTGTGTTCCATTAGTAAACTAGATAGTTATGGCTGACTAACTAATACCATGTATTCTATTAGTAAACTAGGTATTTATGTCTAACTAACTAATTCCCTGTGTTTCATTAGTAAACTAGGTATTTATGTCTGACTAATGCTAATATATTCCGCTTAGTAATGTATGTGAATAGGAAACAAATGAAAACAATGGTTACCACTGTACTTGTTTTACATTCCTTACTTGTTTAATGTGACATTGACTTTTTATCATCAAATATCACTGTGGTCTTTTTATTTGACATTTTGAACTCAGAAATAGGATCATTCAAACTCCTAACTTTCCGGGTCCTATATATTTGTGGACAGATTTATTGCACAATGATTCATTCAAAATTTTCTTTTTCGCAGAAAGGGATTCCGATCACTGTGTGATAAAATTCGGACATTCTTCAGCCAATTCCCAAACAAAACGAAGTACAGCAATTTACCAAACAGCCATACCTTGCCAGATTGGCCTAACTCTCTATTGACGGTCAACGTCGCGTCTCTCAATTGTACTGATCCTGGTTGTCATGGAAATAAGTCATGTAAGTGTATTTGAACTTGTGTTCATCGTAATACCTTAGCCAACTGATTGCGATGACAAATATTGGATTTAGATCGGTGCATTTTCATTGACAGTTGAACACCACATTCCTTTTTAGTGTGCATGAGCAGAAAGTGCTTAAAATTCAGACTGCTGACAGGTAAATCGAGCCAATTGATCCAATCTAGTTAATGTTAGATAATAATAGATTCATTAAAACTATACCAAAATATTAAATAAATATATCATATTACAAATCAGTATGAATTTTAAGGCATTGTGTCAAATGCACATTGAAATCCAAGCCATATGATTACCTATCAAAACCCTGAGTCCATATTATTGTTGGCAGTATGACAGACAACCAAACGTCGAAATAACAGCTACTCTTCAATCATGTCGGTGTCAAACTTGAACTCGCAGCTTGTAACATATTGCTTTCATATTAGCCGATGAATGTGTTAACGCTCCACTCTTACAGGTTATAGCGGTCCAACCTCAATTCTGAACACGACACACGCACAAGCTCAATTCGTCAGCTGTGACAGACAAGTGCCAAACAAGTCCATGACTTTTACGTGTGGTGCGTCACAAGGGGCGTGGCAGTCTACCACACAAGGTCTGGAACAAATGACCACACCATCAAGTCTGGGACAAATTACTACACCATCAAGTCTAGGCCGGACTTCAGATTTATCAAGTACGTTGACAAGTCAAACTATCACGCCAACTCGCCAGGACCAATCTACCACACAACCAGGAACAATGACAGATCAATCTACTAGGCCACCAGGTTATGGCTTCTGGACACATCTCAAACTTGGCAATTTCAAATATCTCTCAATCGTCAGTGAATTAAAAGGTGCAGGACACCCTTGATATGTTTTTAAGTAAGAGATATTAATAGTTTATATTGTATAATATACATATATTATAACATTTGTTCAATGCCTGTGGTTGAAGTGAGTTTCAGGTCCTGATTTGTTTCTTACTTATAAAAGCTAACTTACAAATAAAAAAAGGTATTTGCCAACACAACTCCTGTAAAATTGTTGATACCTGAAGTTTGATTTGGTGGTAATTTTAATTTAAAAGTCTATGAGCCTCAAGGAAAGAATCTGTTTTAATCGTTAAATTTAAGCCATTTCATTGTTTTATCAATTGTTCTGCCTATTTCCAATGTTTATGCGCTGATTATACATAAAAGGTTTTTGGGCTAAGCATGCAATTTGGCATAGATATAAGTCATATAATTATATTTAATTTGTGAACGTTTCATACATATACCACAATGCCATTTTAATTAAAAAAAACACATTTTTTGTACAATAAAAGGACCAAAGTGCATATCCTTGCCTAAGTTTGAGATGTGTCCAGAAGCCATAACTCAGTATAAAACAAAAGGAAGAAAGTGTGTAGTGAATATGCATGTTATGTAAGTGTACTCAAATGAGTAAAGTTGTAATTGTTTACACTAAATATAAGTAAGAAACGAAATTATTGGGAAAACAAAACACCTTTTCTTTGAAAATTACCTAAAACAACCCCCTGACTTAATCCTCCGTTTTATATATACAATCTTTAAGTGACGATTGAATTTCTGTTTTTTTCTTTCTTTTATATATGCCTGTTTAATTGACACATGTTTGCAAAAACAGAAATGGTGTCATTTTGGCTGTATTAACTCATTTTGAAAAACAGCAAATTATATTTGTGATTTTCCCTACCCCTTTTGGACCCCAACAACAACTTATTTTCAGCCAAACTTTTGCCTTAGTTCTTGCACATGTGATACAATAAGACATCTTTGAACAAATTAAGAAGGTAAAAGTTCGGATACATCGGAGCCCAAAAAAGGCCTTACAGACACTCATCCTTTGGCCTCTGTTTTGTTCATAAATAATTGCATTTCAACTACTGGACAATAAGATTAAGTAACAAAGTTATCTGGCTTCGACATCTTTTCCTTCGATATGTTTATTATTATCATAATGGTATGTAATTTAATCTTGCTTGTAACAAGCATTTTCATTGACTTAAAAATGTATGTTATCAGCCCATAACGTAAAAAAATGACGTCGCCGTTTGTAACGTCGCTTTTGATTGGCTGATACAGCAGCGCAATAATTTCTAAGAGAAAAGAGTCCATCAATATATAGTAGATTAAATTATAAGAATTAACTTGAGTATATTTTTCATGTTATGGAGCTATAACACAAAAAATATATTCAAGGTAATCCTTCAATATTTTTGAAGTATTTATATATGAATCGGAGAAACTTGTTTCATTGTGAGAATGATATAGCAAAATAAAAAGATCGTTATTTCATTAAGCTCTATACGGTATACTGGAAACTTTTTAGCCTGTCAAACTGTCGCCCCTCGCCAGTAAAATTGGTAAACTGCAGCGAAAATGTCCCGGTATGCAGTATGTTAAAGTATCTAACATGATTTGGATGTTTTACTGAGACATTTTTGTGTGTTTGTGTACAGTAATTGCCGGAGTTCCGGCGGCCCATTCCTCGGTGGTTCTTCATTACATGTTGAAGGTTCCCATGGATCAGTCACAATGTACCTGTACCAACGACACGGATTACACGGAATTCCTGGAGCGCGTGATTGGCAACAACTTAAGTTGTTTTGGTGATGGGGTTGATGTGACGGTGACGTCCTTCGGTCATTGCACAAACGAGACTTACACGAACAAAAACGACAGTCTGTGTGCAAACAAACAGCAGTGTATCTCTCAGGTCTACACGGTGACCTCCGTCTTCACCCGTATGTAGGTATATCTCGGGCAAGGTGTCAGGAATATCAGTGGCTTACAAATACCCTGTATTATAGTAGTAAATTACGGATTTGTGTTTGATTTAATTTTACCCTGTATTCTATTAGTAAACTAGGGATTTATGTCTGACTAACTAATACCCTGTATTCCATTAGTAAACTAAGTATGGCTGATTAACTAATACCCTGTATTCCATTAGTAAACTAGGTATGTCTGATTAATACCTTGTATTCCACTAGTAAACTAGGTATGTTTGTCTGATTAATACCCTGTATTCCATTAGTAAACTAGGTATGTCTGACTAACTAATACCCTGTATTTCATTATTAAGCTAGGTATGTCTCATTAATACCCTGTATTCCACTAGTAAACTAGGTATGTTTGTCTGACTAATACCCTATATTCCATTAGTAAACTAGGTTTGTTTGTCTGACTAATACCCTGTATTCCATCAGTAAACTAGGCATGTTTGTCTGACTTATACCCTGTATTCCATTAGTAAACTAGGTATGTATGTCTGACTAATACCCTGTATTCCATTAGTAAACGAGGTATGAATGTCTGACTAAAACCCTGTATTCCATTAGTAAACTAGGTATCTTTGTCTGACTAATACCCTGTATTCCACTAGTAAGCTAGGTATTTTTGTCTGATTAATACCCTGTATTCCACTAGTAAACTAGGGATTTATGTCTGACTAATACCCTGTATTCCATTAGTAAGCGAGGTATGAATGTCTGACTAAAACCCTGTATTCCATTAGTAAACTAGGTATGTTTGTCTGACTAATACCCTATATTCCATTAGTGAACTAGGTATGTTTGTCTGACTAATACTCTGTATTCCATTAATAAACTAGGTATGTATGTCTGACTAATACCCTGTATTCCATTAGTAAACTAGGTATCTTTGTTTGACTAATACCCTGTATTCCACTAGTAAGCTAGGTATGTTTGTCT
>NW_018408499.1:271210-271455 GCF_002113885.1 Mizuhopecten yessoensis
TTAATACCCTGAATTCCACTAGTAAACTAGGTATATATGTCAGACTAATACCCTTTATTCCACTAGTAAACTATGTATTTATGTCTGATTCATACCCTGTATTCCACTAGTTAACTAGATATGTATGTCTGACTAATACCATGTAATCCACTAGTAAGCTAGGTATGTTTGTCTGACTAATACCCTGTATTCCATAAGTAAATTAGGTATGTATGTCTGACTAATACCCTGTCTTCCACTAGTAA
>NW_018408499.1:273047-273172 GCF_002113885.1 Mizuhopecten yessoensis
GACCCTGTATTCCACTAGTAAACTAGGTATGTTTATCTGACTAATAACCTGTATTTCATTAGTAAGCTATGTATGTTTGCCTGACTAATACCCTGTATTCCACTGTTAAACTAGGGATTCATGTC